>NW_024609862.1:0-241829 GCF_016920785.2 Ixodes scapularis | reverse complement strand
TTCAGTTAGATTACTTGAGAAGAAAATTAATTGGAAGTTACTTGAAAAGTAACCGCTACTTTTCCATTCACTTCAGATTTTGAAAACGACAGATTTTTCTGCCGGTTCAAAAACGGTTCTTTCGTACTTTTTAATATTGGATTAGGGCCCAATATTAAATTACTCTACAAATCCATACATTAAAATAATTTATTACGTGTAATGAGTACCCTACGAGTCTGAAAACATTTCAGCACAACCTCTAAACTTTTGACCTTGGTTCTTAGGTAACCGGGTGAACATACTTTCCAGAGGGTTGTTGATGTAACCCCATTTAGCCCCCAGTTTAGCCTGGCCCATTTTACCCGAAGCAAAATTTTCGTCCGGCTTATCAAAAAAGAAAAGTGAGCTTCCGTCCGGGTCCGCCAAAGAAGAAGTGAGGTTTTGTCCGGTTCCGCCAGAAAATAAATGAGATTTTATCCGGTGATCTTTTGTCCGGGGAGCTTTCGACCGGTGATCTGTCCGGTTACACCATTGTGCGTATAACACGTCAGGCAGATCAGCAGGACTGAACGTTAAAGTGATGTCATGCAATCTTCTAAGTTTTATTTTTTTATGTGTACACATTATTAAATAAATACGAAAACTGCTCCCAGCATATCTGCTTCCGTAGGCGTTCAAAACTCCGGTTAAGTGAATCGTTAGCGTAGATGACACACACTTCCTTACATCTGCAATCTCTACGTATGATCCCTCTCGCCATCCTCATTTAACAGCCTCTCTTAAACAAAACGAAGAAAAAATATCCGGGTCACATGGATAACGAATGATAACAAAAACAAAATATTTCGGTTAACCACTTGGGAAACGGGTTTTGAAAAGAAACTCAAGCTATCTGGCGACTCCGTCGCATTCCTTCGGGGTGCAGCCACGGAGACAGGCAGACGGCTTTAAGAAAGTCCAGATAAACACCAGAGAAGAAGCCTGGCAAGATAGACGACGCAGACGACGAGCTCTCCCATGGGATGTTATTGCTTCCGACTCGGTCACGTGGTATCGACGCGCTGCGTTTCAAGGTCACCACTTGGCTACTGTCTCAAGCACGGCCCTCCCCCCAAGAAAAAGAGTAGAAAAATCTTGCAAAACTTCTTCGCTGATGGTTTTCTTTATCTTTTTGTGGGCACGTTCAGATTTCTTGTTCGGTTTAGAAATCTGTTCAGAGTTTCGAAAGAGACTTCGCCTGTTCGCTTGATTTCCGACGTTTGCGTAGTGGCACTTTCGACACAATACCTATTGCAAAAAGTTCTGTTCTGCAAAGGACATGCCGCTGTGCCTTATTATGCTTACTTGCCTGTTTAACTTCAATAGCAATACATCGCATGTCCTAAACCACTTTGGGGCAACTTTTTTTTCCAAAAATTGTACAGGGCTGCTTCATAAAGAAACATTTTTTTTAAATTACCCTTTATGCAAGGGATGTTACAGAAAAGAGCGCGTTTAAAATGTCTACATAGACATTTTTTTTTAGCATTTCACATATTTCAGCAAAAAAAAAATTTATAGCAGTTATCATGGCTCATCAGTCCAATAAAGTTATATCATTGCATTTCTAAACTGTTAGTGTCAACAATTTGAGGCTCTGGTGTGGGAAGGTGATTGACTGTAATAGTACTCGTCATGATAGGTCCTATCGGGCTCATTACTAATTTACAGGCTTAAAGCCAAATAAATCTTCAATCAATGCGGTATGTTTACTTGAAATAGATGGAACAGAATTAAGAGGGTTCTAATTCATTATCTCAGAAATTATTACATGTGTATTTATCTCAATTGTTACGAGGTATCTAGGTTTTTATATAACAAAATATGAGCCTCTAGAAATACGTTTCGTAAAAGTTGACGTTACCGAGTTGAAGTGCAAAAAAAGCTGAGAGTATTTACTTTTATTTCAGAGAATAAAGATACAGGAGTCGAAAGAAGAAAATACGCTAAGAGAATAAAATACAAACAAACTTTTATATCCAAAGAGATGATTAATTACGAAGTTTGTTTACGTATTTCAACAAGGCTGACGAATGTTTGCTAGGACTTCCAACGTTCATGATAAGAAAATCGTCTGCCCCTCGCTTATCTCGGACGCGTCGTCTGCTCGGCTGAGTGTCCAATTTCGCCGCCTGTTCGCGCCCCTTAGACAGACAGCAGTTGCAGACGACGTTTCACTGGGTGAACCAAGTATGTTTACGTGAATTCATTTCGCATAAATTTATGTAACGATCACTAATCTGACAAAAAAAATGGTAATTCAAGAGACAGAGAATAGAAAATTTAGTTTAAACACGATAAGCCTCACCTTGGGTCCCTTGTCCGTGTAGGTCGTCTGCAAACACAAAATCAGATTATGTTTGTATCGTTGCAAGAACCGTAATCTTGAATGTTCTACTTTTAGTGGGACAATTATCTGAACATGATGTAAGCTTTAAATTAGATGCAACCACTTCAACCATTGACGCATAAGTTGCAATTCGCTTGTTGTTTGTCCGGGAGGGGGACAAAAAGCGTTCCTCACGCATTGCCGTTCAGCATAATATTTCTTGAACAACAGTGTGCGTTTTGTGATAAAGACTGAATCGACGTCAAGCGGCAGTTTTTGCACAGATGCGGAGATGTGCGAGGTAAAATATTTCTTGTGTGCCGCCTTACATTGTTCAACTGAAGTGCAAGAAAAAGAAAAGAAAAAAAAATCGCCCATACAACATTTGCGCAATACAAGTATCTACAGGCAATTTGTTCCGCCAATTTTCAAAGTGCGCACTTAAAGTTGGATTTGAAAGTGCCAGTCAATTTGTCTTTTAAAATAAAAGTACGTACTGCGCCGGCGACTTCACTGTAGTAATACCTTAAATTTCAAGCGTATAACTTTCTAATACGCTTACTTTATCTTTATATCTTTGCTATTTTAGTGCTGCCTATAAAAAATGTGAAAATGTATGCTGCGACGCTTGGGGCCTATTGCAACTTGAACTCTAGCATGTAGTTTCAGAAACAAAATCTTACTATAAAAGAAAACGCTCACTTAGAACAAACAAGGAGATACAAATAAAACCACACAAGCCCGATCAACCATTAGTGAAAATGCAGGAAAAGCTTCGGAACATTATGTGCGCATCTGCAGTTTCAAAGCATAACTAATAACACGATATTGAACATTTATGTGAAAGAAAATGATAGATATTTGAACGCGCCAAGGAGACAAAACCTTTCCGTCTCTACCCTCGATAAGTGTCGGTTTTAAGTCTGTGATGGGATATATCCATAACTTGATTAAATATATATTTTAAAGCCGTAAACCTCGTTTCTGGTTATTATTAGTGTCTTGTATTAAAAACAAAATAAATATGTAATCATCGCTTATATGTCTCTTCTTCATTTGAGCGCTCCTGAAGAGCATAAAATATAGTCGCAAGTGTAACAGCTTAAATGTAAATAAAACCGCTGTACTCCCTTTCGTCGGAAATTTATCATCTCTGGACTATATTGCCCAGAAAGCTAGCGACACAATCATTGCTGTCCACAATAATATGAACTCCGTAGTGTTTGCACTATACTGTATACATTTCTGCCGAAGCGACAAAATAAAAGACGGTATTTGCTGAAAACGTATACATCGGTGCTTTACGGCGCATTCTGAAAGCTTGTAGATTTTGGAGATGATTAATATAGCGCTTACCATGTTCGAAAACCAGCTAGAGCTTCGGTGGTGTGATTTCGAGGGCGCGACGTCGGAATTCTCCGCCAAGTCGTCGGTTCTGCTGCGTGGCAAGAGAAGCGCCGAGGAAGGGTATTTTTTCTTCGAGGGAAAGGAGGAGCTCGAGATGCTATCGTCGTCTGCTAAACCGGCTTAACCTCCCGATTGGTCAATTACAGCTCTCTGACGTCGGAACTCCCCTCAGGGTGTCTCGGAGCGCCAACGATCTCCGAGAGCAAACTAATCGCTCGCTTTATTTTTATTTATATTTTGTTCGACGTTTGTCTCGAATTTTTGTGGCAAAGATTTGGGACGTGATCCTGGCTATGCTCCGTTTCAACCTTACGTTCAAGCGCAGCGGATGTTACGAGCCATTGCAGCCAATCCAAGGCCGTATGAGGGTCACGTGACCTTAGAGAGGGGGCATAGTGGCGCGCGGAAAGCCTATCACGGGCTACGTCCGCAGAACGGGATTGGCTAGGATAGCTCGTAGCGACCGCTGCGTCCAGATGTAAGCTGAAACGGAGTAAAGGCTAAGGCTACTTTTGACGTTTCTTTGCGTCTTGGTTTTCGGATAAAGTTGGTTTCAGTAAAAGCCCTTATCGCGACTCACCACGGTTGTCGTGATTATGACTCTTGTATGTCGGCGTGTTTGTGATGGCGCGGCAGCTGTGTTTTCCGCCTTCCGACCATGAAATGTGTACGAACAGTCCAAACAAAAACAAAAACGAAAAAACAAAAAAAAAACGCAACTGTCTTTCAAAACTTTTGGAGGCCTGTGCACGCTGCCGTGCCATTGCACACTGCCCGTAGGGTTGTCTCCAATGCCTCCACCGTGCTTCGGTAGAGACGACGCTCGCCAACGTTAAAATGGCGACGCTCTCAGTGTTGTCAGACCACCAAGCAATTTCGCATAAGGTTTATTCCGATCATGAGTATATATAGCACAAAAACAACAAGAAGGAAGGGCGAGGGAGACAGGAAGGGCGCTAACTGACAACTGACATTTTAATACACTTTATGGACGTTTTCTGTTTCCTGTCGTTCTCATTCACGTGGTATCTGGTATCCGGGACGAAAAAAAATAAAATAAAATACAAATTTCATCCTGGAATATGCGAGAAAATATAGGTGAGGCAAAACAAGATTGTTTGAAAATTACGAATTTTTCGTAAACACATTCCAGCGGCATGGAGTGATCAAAACGATGTTTTACCACATACCAGAAGTAACGAAATTTAAGATGACTGCGCCCTTGTGGAAAAGGTGTATAGAGAAGGAGAAGAAAGAAGTTCCACATGCTATCGTTTAAAGTAAAAAAAGAAACGAACACCCTCAAAGGCAACGTTTCCAGATGCTATCGATTAAAGTAAAGAAAGAAACAAACACCCTCAAAGGCACCGTTGCTCAAAGGCGTATGTTATACTTAATAAAACTAAAATAAAATACATCAATAAGGAGAGTTGCTGTTTATATCTCTGAGAAAAAAAACAAAACAGAAAAACAAGAAAAGAGAGGGAGGGACGAGGAATTACAGCGAGCAATAATTTTGAAACAAGAAAAAAGAATGTCGCGGAACACGATCACATATTGCAGATGGTAAAAATGCGAAGATGAATTTTGAAACCAAAAAGGAACATAAAACTTACAGGCGAGCTACTTGTCGTCAAGTCGTGAGATTGTGGTAGTAAAGTTTCTTTTTTGATAAGGCAATCGACGGGGCGCTTATGCGCACAGCCCCGCGAGACAAAATTGTTTGAGCTTTGTACAGCTCGCGTGTTTTTTTGGTCCTAAAACACCTTAGGATTTTGGTACGGCTGAGCTTTACAGTGCACAGACAATCCCTTACGTGTATTGCAAGGTGACCAGCTGGTGACGACCTGAAGGATAGGGCATGTTCTCGTAGGCGGTCATTGATGTATCGTCCTGTTTGTGTCACATATGTTTTGCCGCAGGTAAAAGGAATTTCATACACCGCTTCTCGTTGGCAGCCGGCGCAGTGTTGCTGATCTTTCACTTTGCATTCAGCTTGCTGGGGTTGGAGATTGTTGATTCTCGTACACAGCCGCTTGAGTTTGTCCGATGCATAAAGTGCCACTTGGACTAGATATTTAGACGCGATCTTTTTTAAGTTGTGTGTGATTCGATGGATGTATGGCAGCACTGCTGGTCGGCGGTTCCTCTCTCATGTACGCTCTCGTTGTCCACTGTTGGTAAATAATGATTCAGCTACTTCAAACAATATCGAACTATAGGGAACCCAGATGCCTTGAGGCGCTGCACTTGAGCTTGAAAACTCTCAGCCGCTGAATGTAGACACGACTTTTTAAGGCACTACTCATTGCGCTTTTTACAATTCCTCTCGATAATTTTTAATGCGCTGAGTCAAAATCCAGCAGGCCTCTTTTGGTTCTTGGTGAGTTCTTCCAGCAGGTGTGCTTGTCTTTGAACATCAGTTGGATATCCAAAAATTTAAGGCATAAATTTGTTGGAGACTCATGAGTGAAATTGAGCCCCTGCCCTTCTTTAAAAAAGAAGTGGATTAGATAGTGCTGATTGTCTGAGCCTCATTTTCCATAGGTCCTTTGATAGAAGCACTAGATAGTCGTCCACGTATCTGAAAATGCGTGAAACTTGCCCGTTGGAAAGTGCATTAGCGATGGCCCGATCACATTGTGATTGGTAGATGTGACAGAGGACTGGGACCACGCAAGACCCTATACATATTTTTTTCCCCTTGTAGGTAAGTCATATCTTCGTACGCTACCACGATGGCAGATAAATAGAACCGTAAAAGTTTTGGGAATTATTCTACCTGTATTCCACTTTCATTTTGGAAGGACGTAATCCCGTTGGCCTCGATACACTTGTTGACAGCTGCAAACAATTTATTCTGTGGGATAAATAAAAAAGTTTCCCCACATCAAGTGAAAACCCGTATTGTACTGCTGTATCATTCTGTTGTAGGTGCTGTATAACCTCCTCTGAGTTAGGGATGAAAAATGCATCGTTCAGTCTGAGGTTAGGTTCAATCTGAGGAATGGATCGTTCAGTCTGAGGTCATTGAAGGCAGTAATGAGTGTGTTTAGGTCGTCCTCCGTGCTCTTTCATATCATAAAGATGTCATCGAGGACCCTCTTATAGAAATGTGTTTGAATTTAACAGCTCGACAGAAATCTGCTGTCGAGCTGTGCCATAAAGATGTTTGCGTAATTTGGAGCCATTTTTGTTCCCATGACCGTCCCACTACTTGAAGATAGTGTTTGTTTGCGAATTCGAAGTGATTACATTCAAGTACCAGTTGTATTAGTGCCGTTAATGACCGGCAATCTAGGTCGATTGTTTTGCGAGTTTGTGCCTAGGTCTCCGTGACCGCTGCGATGCCGTCCTCATGTGGAATATTAGTGTATAGCGCTGCAACATCCAATGTTTCAAGGAACGAGTTAGCGGGCACTACCAAGTTAGCCAACTCCCGGAGGAAGTGGTTAGCATCCCTGAAAAATGACGGGAAGGTTGGAGGGATTTCTCTGATTAATGCGTCAACGAAACTTGATATTCGTTCGGTAACAGTTCCTATGCCTGGTACAATAGGCCTCCCCGGGTTTTTTTCTCCTTGTATTTGAGGCACTGTATAGAAACGGCACGATTTGGGGTGCCATGGTTTAATGGAATCAAAAAATATTGTTAGTTATTTTTCCTTTAATTTTTAGGTCGGACAAAGCAGTCAAGACGACCGACTCGATTTCCGATGCCGGGTCATCAGGTATCTGAATCGTTTAGCTGTCGGAAGCCTTCCTTGATATAATATTCTGTGTTGAGAATAGACGTGACGAGAATGACAAAGCTGGCTTAATAACATTGTCGTCTCTGGAGCCGAGATCCTTCAGGCACTTGTTTTAGGAGACTGAGAGATCGTAAGCTCGGCTTTTTTCAAATCTCGCTGAAACCTCTCGCCGAACAAACTTTATGTAAAGGTCTAAATTCTTATTCCGCCGTGTTTTCGGTGTCCAATGTTTCTTCGGATTGGAAGAAAAAGAGAGAACACGGTCCTGAGGGGGTTTCGTGAAAATACTCTCCGAGACGTAGGTTGCGCGAGTTGTCCAAGTCCTGATACAACTGAAACTCATTTAAACTTCCCGTTACTGGAAAAAAAGCTCGATTCCTTAGGGAGGACCCTAATTTCTTCCGGTGTGAGACTTGCTTTCGACAAGTTAACAATATTCTCACCGAGTTCTTTTTCGTTCGACGTTTCCTTAAGATTGATCACGGAAGCCGGTGCCGCTCGTGTGGTGTTCGGTGTGGTGGCGCTACAATTGCGAGGATTTTTTTTTCGACATGGGTCAGGACTGGTTTTGTATGATGCTGAATTGTTAGTTAAATTTCCCATGTCTCGATTACTGTCAGGAGGGCCTCGCTTTAGGCGTCGCCCAAAACCATCATTCTAATCTGGAAGTGGACCAGAAATCCTTTCACGCGGAAATTTTCTTCTCGATAACACAACATCATCCATCATATAGCATCTGTTCATATAGCGGCAAGTTCATCTTTCTCAGCAATGCTTAGGGTATCTGTGACCGATATTCCCCTCTCCTCGAGCGATTTCGCTGACATCATCCTAACGTAATGTTGTTTCGTAATATTAACAAGTTTGAGCGAGGCTTCCCTGAGAGTGTCCTCCCAAGTCTGCCGTTCATTATCGTTAAAAGTGCTGAGAAGGCAAAATCGACATTTTAAAAACCTTTTTGTACCGTATTTTCGTCTAGGTAGAGCTGAAGAGTTTCCGGGTGCAGACTGTGCCGAATTCGTTTGTCTATATGATTTTTCAAACTCTAAGGAATGTCTTAGATCTGGGAGGGGAAGGGACGGTTCCGTGATAACTCAGTCAATACATCCTCTTGGGACAGGCGCCTGCTGCATTGGAGAAAGTTCTGAAGTTATAAGGGCTCCGGGAGCGTGGAGGAGCGCTAGAGTCCGGACGTGCGGAGGAGGGGGAGTAAACTTTTATTGATTGCAAAAGAGGTTTTTGGTCTAGGATGGGCCCTTAGTCCAGGGCTCCAGTGTTCTCTGCCGCAGCCTTCGCCCTTTGTACCAGCATTTGCGGGCCATCAGGGGAGGGGCTGAGCAGCGCAGTTTTCCAGGTCTCGTAGGAAGGAGAAGGGGAAGGGAGAAGGCGAGGGGTTGGAGAGACACACACAAGTGACGTGATGATGGGATGGGTACTCGCCCCTGTGTGGACAAGTGTCTGGATATTTGTTGAGGTAGAATCTATGCAGGAGTGCCAAATGTTTGAATGTTGACATCTGAAACTGACCTGGTTTTTGCGGCGTTAACTGAAACTGGTCGTGGCCTGGAGGAGCCTGGTTTTTGCGGCGTTAACTCAGACCAGCGGAAGCCCCGAAAAGTGGCAGACTCGGCCACCCATATGGACGAGATCACACAAGTGGGGGCGAAGCGGCTGACACGCTGGGAACATCTCTATGAGCGAGACACTCGCAGGTTGGCAACCGTTGAGGTTCCCTCTGCGGCAGAGGCGGCCACTGCTCTTGATTATTAATGCGAAAGCATTAAGTGTCCCATGGAGCGAGCCGACGTCATCCGCTTTGAAGCCGCGCCAAACTGCACCTAAATTCCCCTTTCCCAATGAAGCGTGGTGAAGCCGAAATTCAATGGATAAGCTCTCATTGGCTGGCGCGCGTTATAGTTTCAAAGAACGAGGCTCCCATTGGCCGGCACGCGCCAGTTTCAAGGAGCGCCACCCCATAGCGCTGAGGGCCCGCGCTGCAGCGCGAAGGTAAAAGGAAGCGGCTGGCTGCGGGGCCTCCCAGAGTCCGCTCGGGCAGACTCCGGAGCTGCTGCACGGCCGATGTCAGCGCGGCGCGGCCACATCACAAGAGCGCGCGCAAGAACGACCTTCATGCTTTCGTATTCGCAACTCATAAGAAGTTGTGATGGGCTGGTTGGGCTCGTCGGTCCGCGTGTGAACGTTTATTATAATATTATTTATATAAGGAGGAGAAGGGGAAGGTACGCAGGGGGAAGGAAGTGTGACGTTGCTATCCGTCACAACACCTGAGTGTGTGTATGTTATAGAGGGTCGTTTCAAATTAGGAGACCTTGTGAATATGAACAAGTTTTACTTTGAGAATTAGAATAAAATTAAGAAATCGGGAAGAAAACGTAGGAAAAATAAGAAAGTAAACTGGAATAAATGAAGAAGAAATACTATCTACACGAAGCAAGAGTAAATGTCATAGTCCGTAGATATCCACAGATCAACGTAGGTGACTCAGTCAGTGTTCGTCAGCATCACTCACAGTCAGCCGCCTTCCTTCTGTGTCTGCTCATCGCGGGAGAAGAATGGAGGTCGACGTCGATCGGGACCCCTTCGCAAAGTCCCAGGGTCGATGACGGCGTCTGTTCAGGCTTCCGAAGGTCGGCTTCCACCGCCTGCCCAACCGGCCCTTTTTGTTCCGTCCTCTTCTTCTTTTTTTCTTCCTCTTCTTTCTTCTCTACCCCCACCGTCGCACCATTCTCGCACACCACACACGCTCAACCCAAAAAAAAATTTTCCTTCTAGAAAATTTAGACATCTATAAACAAGAATCCCCTTTGTACCTTCAACTAACCGCCTAAACATTCAATTAAGTTCTGCAGGAAACTAACTTTCACACTAAGAATTCAACACTATGTCGCGCCCTAAAACAACCACGGGTAACTATCTGTCAGTATAAGAGAACTCTGTTCACACTGGTCCCCGACTGCGGAGGGCGTAAGAATGGGACATTCCAGAAGGTTCTGGGGGTGCCATTGGCAACTCTTCTATACGTTCAACCGAAGACATTGGGGGCATTGTCTGCTGCACATTGGTGGTCATTCTCCCGGTCACGTCGAGCTCTTCGAAAATCCCCGGTGCGATCTGCTCTCTATCTGGGTACCCGACCGTTTTTCCTTCGTTTCCGGCAGGTCCCCGTGGCGCCAAATTGTGAGGTAAGGATGAGAAAGAGCATCCCTCGTCTTGAGAGCGTATGTGGTGGTTGTCTGCTAACTCCGGGATTCGCGTTTCGCCTGCCGTCGTTTTCCTCATCCTGTTCACGTGGAGCACTTTCCGCTCCCCAGTGCGGGCATTCTTGACACAATACGTAACCTCAGATAGTTTTTGAATCACGTGGCACGGGCCTTCCCACTTAGGAAACATCTTCTTTGATATTCCTCGTTTAACGGCCTTTACTTCAATGTACACGAGATCGCCTATGTTGTAAGTTGCTCTTTGCGAATTTCGATCGTACAGTTCTTTTCTGTGTTCAGCTGATTTGGCTAGTTTCTCTCGTGCTGTTTCATGAGCCATTGTAAGTCTGTGACGTAGTTCATGGCAGTAATTCTGAGGTGTATCGTAATTGACAGGTGGTGGCTCATATAAGAGATCCGGCAAATCAGCGTTACGTCCGTATAGTAAGTAGAAAGGCGTCTCATCTGTACTTTCATGTTTGGCTGTGTTGTATGCGAACATACAATATGGAATCCATTGGTCCCAGTCTTTCTGGTCAGCACGCACATAGTGGGATAGCATTGAGACCAAGGTTTGGTTAAGTCGCTCTACGGCTCCGTTGCACTGGGGATGATATGCTGTTGTTTGTAGCTTCCGTATCCTTAGCAATGTGCATACATCCTGGAACAGTCTTGATGTAAAATTAGGGCCTTGATCTGTCAAGATTTGCTGAGGCACCCCATGGCGAAGGATTACGAGTTCCACAAACTTTTTAGCAACAGTTTCGGCTTTCTGGTCTGGCATCGCGACGACTTCTGAATATTTGGTAAGATGGTCTACAAACACCAGAAGATAACGATTTCCTTCCGTCGTAGTCGGAAATGGCCCCACAATATCCATTCCTGCCCTTTGAAATGGGTGTGCAACCTCTTCGAATACTTGTAGAGGGGCTCGCCTTCTGTTGTGGGACGCTTTGTGACGTATGCACGACACACACTGGGCACAGTAGTTCTGTACTTTCTTTTGCATTCCGTGCCAGAAGTACTTTTCTCGGACCCTTTCACTTGTCTTGCCCGTCCTTCGGTGTCCAGAGTAAGGTGTGTCATGATATAGTTGAATCACGTAATTTTTAAGCGATTCGGGGACAACAATTCGGTTCTTCACAAGGCGGTCTTGCTTCAACGTAGTCTGCTCTCTCCGACAAAAAAGGCCTCGAGAGTCGATAACATAGCATCCGAACGTCTTATCCGGTTGCTCTTCGCACTTGGAGATGAGCGTGATTAACTTTCGATCCTCTCGCTGTGCACCAATAAAACGATCGACATCACAATGTGGTTCATATTGAATAACTTCTCTGACCACAGCTCTGCTTAATGCGTCCGCGTTCTGATTCATTTTTCCAGCCCGATGCTCCACTTCAAAGTTATATTCTTGCAGCAGTAAATTCCAGCGTGATAAACGAGAACTGGGGTCACGTGCGTTCATCAGCCATTTGAGTGCACGACAGTCGGTTAACACCTTGAACTTTCTTCCATACAGGTAACACCGGAACTGCTTGACTGCCCAGACTACCGCCAAACATTCTTGCTCCGTTGCTGCATATTTTTGTTCGGCCGGATTCAATTTCCTGCTTGCATATGCAATGGGGTGCTCGTTTCCTTCGAACTCTTGCGTCAACACGGCTCCCAGTGCACTTTGAGAAGCGTCCGTTATCAGAATAAATGGTTTCGAAAAGTCTGGGAACCTCAACAGAGGAGCTTGCGTCAGTTCATGTTTCAGAACCTCAAAAGCCGCTTCAGCTTCAGTGCTCCAGCTGAAAGTGACCTTCTTTGACGTGAGCGCAGTCAAAGGTTTGGCTTTTTCGGCAAACTCTGGTATGTGACGCCTGTAATATCCAATGAGACCAAGAAATTGGCGAACTTCTTTGACTGTTGTTGGTCTTGGAAATTCATTAACACAGCGCGTCTTTTCTGGATCTGGTCGAACCCCGTTTTTCGACAAAATGTGTCCGAGGTACTTCACTTCTTGTTTAAGAAATTGACATTTTGAGGGTTTTAATTTCAGTCCTGCCGCTTGTAGTCTCCTCAGGACAGTCTCGATATCTTTAAGATGTTGGTCGAAGCTCTGGCTGAAAATGATGATGTCATCTAGATAGACGTAGCATGTCTTCCCAAGAATGCCAGCCAAAATTGCATCCGCCGTACGCTGAAAAATGGCGGAGCTATTAACCAATCCCATTGGCATCCTTTTCCACTGATAGTGCCCACTTGGTGTATTGAAAGCGGTCTTCTCTTTATCGCTCGGTTCCATCTCTATTTGCCAGTAACCGGCGGCCATATCTACGACAGAGAACTAGTGAGCAGACCCCAAGAGAGCAAGCGTTTCCTCAATATTGGGCAGTGGGTAAGGATCAACTCGAGTCACTTTGTTCAAATCTCTGTAGTCGATCACAAACCTGAATGACCCATCTGCCTTCTGTACCAACAAAGCAGGAGCGCCCCACGGGGATGTCGAGTGTTCAATTATGTCCTTCTCCAGCATTTCCTTGACCTGCTGTTCCATATCTTCTCTCTTTGCATAAGGGATTCTATAGGCTCTTCTGTATACAGGTGCGTCTACTAAGGTTGGCACGCGGTGCTTTATCACGTCGCAACGTCCAAGGTCTAGTTTATGAAGAGAGAATGCGCTCTTGTACTTTGTAAGAAGATCTAGGACTGACGTTTTTTCTTCCTCTTGCAGATGGTCAAGATCGAATTGCTCAGTAGGACGCCACCCTTCTCTTGCCTGTGCGCTGCAACGCAAAAAGGGCTCTCCAGTCGACCCTTCGTTCACAATACTTATGAAATCTCCAACTAGCTGATTCTTGGCTACACGAAGTTCCTGTAATGTCAGGTTGGCCATAGATATCCACAGATCAACGTAGGTGACTCAGTCAGTGTTCGTCAGCATCACTCACAGTCAGCCGCCTTCCTTCTGTGTCTGCTCATCGCGGGAGAAGAATGGAGGTCGACGTCGATCGGGACCCCTTCGCAAAGTCCCAGGGTCGATGACGGCGTCTGTTCAGGCTTCCGAAGGTCGGCTTCCACCGCCTGCCCAACCCGCCCTTTTTGTTCCGTCCTCTTCTTCTTTTTTTCTTCCTCTTCTTTCTTCTCTACCCCCACCGTCGCACCATTCTCGCACACCACAGAAGGGTATGATGAAGGAGAAGGGGAAGGTATGAGGAGAGGAACAGGGGAGGGTATAGAAGACCCTCCCGTCTTCTCCTCCTCCTTCCCTCCTATTCCCCCCTCTCCTCCTCCCACAGTTTCCCCGCTAAATTTAGCTGGAAAATTGACGCCACGTGACCTCAACACCAATTCAATTCCCCCTAAATTTAGCGGGAACTGAGTTGGCGTTGAGGTCATGCGGCGTCAGTTTTACCGCTAAATTTAGCGGGGAAACTGAATGCGCATTGTTGCATTATGGAACGTCACAGACCTACACACCAATTTAATTTCTTCGCTAAATTTAACGGGGAATTGATTTGGTTATAGGTCTGTGACGTCCCATAACGCAACGCGCGCGCTTACGCCGACGGCGACGCCGGCGTCGCGAAACACGGGAATGAGCGCTTAAAAGCTGCGCTCTAAAAAAAAAAAAACCTAAATGATTTTTGGGAGTCCCGCTGTATGCCTAGGAGTGAACAAAATCACAGTAGCGAACAAACCGCTCAAATAAAAGTCGCAGAACCAATCTCAAGTACAATGCAGACGGCAACACTAAGATATCTTTTATTAGTGATAAGCGTCATGAGGATGGTATAAACGGGGACAACACTGAAGACCACAAACCTGTCAATTTGTAGCATATGTTATTAGAGTATTAGCTGATATCTCGCTAAAATAGGAAAACTCAAATATAAACGACGACTGTCCGCAGCCTACATGCTGGGTGCCGCGAAGTCGGGATCACAATGTGAACTATGTCAATAGTTTGGGACTCCCACAACATGACTGGGAGCCTTCACGTCATGACAAGAAATCGCGGCAATCCAGTTATGCACTTGATTTTAGTGACATCCCAGTACCTAACATTCATGTACCATGACATGTAAACAGGAGACTCAGTGGTACTTACTTCACTAGAAAACAAACAACGAACTGAAAGACTCAGGAGTGAACAGTACAAAAACAAACCATCTGCACTGACAATGTTCATAACTGGGGCATCGTGCACACGCTACCCAGCCCTAACGAGAACAGCCGAGACACTAGAACCTTTAGCAGACGCTCTCCAACTGTGGTGACCGGCATCGAGGCTTCGCAGTCGATGTTACTTGCCAACAGATCGACCCAAGCTTGAAATTCCTCACTGTCAGTGTCCCGCGCCGCCACGGCGGCTGAAACCGTGTCTGTAGTTTCGCCCAAGCAAAGAGCACAGAAGCGGGTCCAGAATTTTTCGTCATATGCACCGCTGTATAGCTCAGTCCTCATGCGATCTTCGAGCTGAGCCGAGAGATACGCACTTATATCGGCACAGCTCTTTTCAAGACGTTCTCGTTCCCGCTGCTCAATTTCCACCGGAACCAGGGCACTATGCATCCCGTCACAAGGGAATGAAGGAAACTCCTGGTTCGCTGCCGAAACCCCGAATGATTGTTCGGTAGTGGATGGCAGAGAGCAGTCGCAATGACTTAACGAAGCCTGAGCGGCTGGCTCGCGTCGTATAACCGGCAAAGCGTCTTGAAGACTTGACGTCTGGACGGGAACATCGTATGAAGTGGTCGTGTCACAGCGACTGGTTGCACCACAAGTATTGGATCCACCGGTCGCACCACAAAAGCTTGTGGCGCCACAAGAACTGGGTGCACCACAAGAAATGGATGGACCACAAGAACTGGATACAGCACAAGAACTGTCTGCAACACAAGAACTGTCTGCAACACAAGAACTGTCTCCAACACAAGAACTGTCTGCAACACAAGAACTGGTTCCGACACAAGAACTGGTTGCACCATAAGAACTGGATGTTGGCAGGGCGGATGCCCATAAGTCTGGGTAGGCGATTGTGGGTGGCGAGCACCAACCAGGGGACGTTGCTTCCGGCTGTGGTAGGCTTGCCGATTCTGGGCTCATCGGGAGTCCGGAGGAATCGCAGTCACGTATTTCTGCTCGGTTCTTTGCTGGAGGCTTGGAGCTTGTCTCTGGCAGGTTCTCAACCAACTGTTCCGGCTGCAGTCCATGGTGAGGCGGTCTCTCCTCAACAGACCTCTGACGCGTGACGCTGCTTGATAAATAAGAAAATCCAGATGACTTAAGCCACAGATTCATCAGCACAACAACGCTCATTTACGCCCGTCCAAAATCGTCGTTTTTGTGACCCGAGTAACCTTTTCTTTAGCATACCTTGTTCACAAACACATCTTCTTGTGAACAACTAATGATGCACGACGAAATCAGGTCGCGAGAAAGGTGCACATGAGGTGTTTGCGACAGGTTTAACGAGAACGCCTCCACTCAAGCAAAGCAGGATGTTTGGTGTACCTACCCTGTTGTGCGCTTTCGTTTCTTTCTCAAAACAGGTGCATTCCATCTCTCTGCCTTAAGTTCCAGCTGCGAGAGGGAGCAGCTGCAGTTCACGGTCACGAACTGAAGCTGGCTGAAAACCAGGGACTCCGGATTGCCAGGACCAACAAACTGGATGGCTAGTTGGTACCGCCTGTGCAGACCCACGTATACCTGTCCCAATCACGCCCCCGGGGTATGAAAGAAAACCAAACCACTGAGTATCTTGCGCGTAACTGCGTTATGCTTGCTGCTTCCCCAAATTCATACAAATAGTCAAGTTTTAGAGTGTTTGACTGCGTTGCGCCGAGAAGCGGCTGTGAGTAACCGGGGCCCATGGTCTTTGTATCGAGCCGGCAACCAATTCAGGAGTCAACTTGGCACGTGGCATGCAATGCATGAATGTCCAGACTGTAACTCGCAGTCGAAACATGTAATCAAACACATTAAAAGGCTCTCGAATGCTGCTACATGTGTAGGGGCCTTACCGTTGTACACGACAACGGCAATGGTCTGACCGGTCGAAGAGCTGAATGATACAAATAGACAGGACAGTCCCAAAGAAACGCACATGCAAAAAAGAAATAACAGTTAACAAATCAATGCACCGAAATGCTGAGGACGACTGCCGATCACTGGGGTGATGACGATGGTTGTGTCCGTTAACCTCAGCTCTCGGTCTGCAGTGTCGCAGACCTATGCAGCAGCCGGAGCCGCACGACAGCCTTGTCTAGGCTGCAACGTTAGTTGCTTGTTTATGGAGGCATATAGCCTCCAGCCTTGGTCAGAGGGCGTCTCTCAGTGATGCTAAGGGTCGCATAATATACTTTACAAAACAAAATATATCGTGATGCTTTCTACAACAAGCACGGCAAAATAGGATTACGGTAGAGCATAATACAATGCAATGAAGGTGGAAACGGAGTATTTCATTCTCTTTCGCAATATGCTAAATATATTGATACACAGCTTGCACTGACGTCACTTGGTCAGAGATAAAGGAGGAAAAAGGCACGTGAGAGGGTGGTTTCCGCTGTGTTAACGGGACACCGCTGCCCATCGGAAAGGGGGGCGGACTGACGTTACGTGCAAGCTGTTTAGTGCTGGGTTTGTGCTCGGTAAATTCGATGAACTGGGTCGTGCAGTCTTGACGAGCGGAAGCTTAGGCTAATTCATTGCTTTAGATTTAGAGCGCAGCTCTTAGGCGCCCGTTTCCGTGTTGAGCGGCGTCGGCGTCGGCGTAACCGCGTGCGATACATTATGGAAAGTTTTTCCGCTAAGTTTAAGAGGGGAATTTTCCCACTAAATTTAGCGGAAAGATTTTTTTGCTAAATCTAGCGGAGAAATTTTTCGCTAAATTTAGCAGGGAAATTGACGTCACGCGACCTCAACACCAATTCAACTTACCCGCTAAATGGGAGGACAGAAGGTGAGGGGGAGGGGAGGGTACGGAGGGGAAGGAGGGGCATATTTTCCTCCCCTGTAATCCTCTGTAATGCCGAATTAGAGCTGCGCTCTAATTCGGCATTACAGAAGATGGTAAACGTCTTTATTTTTTTTAATTAACACTTGTGATTTTTTTTTATACAGTTGTGTGTGCTTGTGTTATTATATAAAATATTGTGCGCAGTCGTGGTGTTTCTCTGCTGCTCTGAGGGGAGGCAGGGGCTCGTCAGGCATCGGCAAAGTTGTTTTTTTCTTTCCCTCCCCTCTCCAATCAGGTAACAAATAAAAAGTTTTCATTTGAACCAAGCTGTTCGAATGACGAGGTTGACAGCAAACGCGACAAGGGGTGAGGATGGTCAAACGCAAAATAAATAAATGAAGCTAACCTTGGGCCGTTTAGCAGATGGGTTGTTGGTCAACCGTAGGTCAGTGAATCCGATGAATTGACACATCCAGTCTAGGCCAGGCATCGTCCCCCAGGGATGAAAATAAGTGGAAACTAAAAGAAAAGAAGCGGCGATGGTTAGTATTTTTGTCATTACCGTTACAGACAAGCGTTTTAGGAACAATACAAAACCAATAGGTAGAAAAGGAATGGACATTGACACATTTGTCATTCGTCCGTCCGTTAAACAGTATTGTCGAAGGAAGCCATCCCGCTATCTTTAACACTGTTTTTCATAGTTTCCTGCTTAGCTATGTGCAAGCGTTGCCGTAAATTTTGCAAGTAAGGATCACGTGTCATGCTTAAAAACAGCTCACTTGCTCGCCGTCCAAGTTGAGGTACTACAAACATCCGACAAACTGACATACCAAGATCTAAGATAACTGGTGTGTCCTCGAGACATGTGCGGTAAATGATCAAGCAGCGCGACCAGCCTTCCAGATGCAAGACCGAACCCAGTGCGAATACTCTTGGAAAAGAGCAACGGGAACAACGTCTTCTTACTGTTTAAAGCCTGCTTGGAGGTCGTGTGGTCAGGAATCCAGACTCCGTCAAATCGACGGATCATCATTTCCGTCGGCACGAAGATGAGGAGTAGGCTGTAAAGTCCCTCAGGCTGGAGACCCCGGACCCGGATGATCAGGGCCGGAGTCATCGTCCTACACCGAGAAAGGTGCGAGTCATTAGACAACTACCAGCCAGCGCTCAATGACAAGCATAAGAACAACCCGACCGCCAAAATCGCCTCGTAAAGTTTTTTTTTTTTTCGAAGACAAAATGTTTTTATTGTATATTTCAGAAGTAGATTGCTGTCTGCCGGAAAATAATATAATTTTATGAGATTCTCAATTCTGCCCTGCCTCATGATTTGTGACTCAGCTCGTCTTAAGCGAACGGGTTCATGAATGGGAACGCGTTGACACCTTACGGGTGCAGTGGGTGGGTGAAGCCCTTTCAGATTACAAGTACTACAGCGGATTAAATCTAAAAGTAGCTGAAATCTGAATGAAGACCTTGTAAAGGAGGCTCCTTGAACACTCAGAATGGTAGCCGAAGTTTGTCCAGAGTACGTAGCTGTCTTAGAGACGGTACGTTGCGGTGCGATGGTTTTTCCTAGCAACTTTTTTAGGGTAGCTGGTAGGAATAACTTCAAAATAAATTTCATGCAAGCACCAAAGTGGCAGCAGTTGTTTCGCTCCAAGACACTGAATGTGCAATGACATTTTGAAACTTTCAAGTGTCATTGTTCTGAATAACAATCAAACCATTTCACTTCACACTGGTGAATATAAGTAATACTCGTGAGTGGCAAGAAATCGGTAGTCAGCATGCCGAGTCTCGTTCTGCGAGCTTATATTTTCCCCTGTCATACTCACTGGCATCCAAAGCACATTCACAAGAGAAGAGAAGAGAAGAGAAGAGCAGAGCAGAGCAGAGCAGAGCAGAGCGTCATGGGCACTTTATAAATGTTCGTTGCTCGTTGAAAGAACTGTGTGCGTCTGTGTTCGTCCTTCATGTGTTTTATTGTTTCCGTGTATTCTGGAGTTTTCAACGCGCTCTGCTACGTGTACTGCACCAGAGAAGCACCAGGGGTAAGCGAGCTGGTCGAAGTTACTAATACTAAAACCCGACACGAAGGATGGATTCATGCTTGGCGGCTGTTCGCCTTGGAGTGGCTGGTATACCTTAGCGATACATTAATGACACAAGGGGGACACCAGATAATTTGCGTCAACTAAGACGTGTTGATGGCTATATCCTTCAGGCATGTCCTAGAAAATAGTCGTCTGGGGTAAACAGGCGAGGACCAACATAGAAAGCTCAAAGACATGGTCTCGAACTCAAAAATTGAGTCGCGCTTCATCTCGAATCCTGTCAGGAAAAAGCGGTGCAGCCCTACCTGTAAGTGTTGGACACCTCCATCTCGTGGTTCGTGGCTGCCAGTCGAGCCCAGAGTTCCTCGCGGACCAGTTCAGCACCCAAGACAAGGCGCCCGTCAGGTTGCCGTGCTGTGTCGGCTGCCCAAATAAGTCAAAACCAAAGCTTCTAAAGCCCCCATTCCGCTACTCGTATACCTTACAAAAAAACGCGGGCTTTCTCCGCAGACATGAAGACAGAATTTTGTGCGGACATTTTTATTTATTTTTTTTTATTTATTTATTTATTTACAGATACTACTGCCTTCTCAAGGAGGGCGTTGTAGGACGGGCTTCTAAACAATGACTGAAACGTACAATATGGGACAAGGCCAGTGCAACGAACATATTAAAGAGCAGAAACCGTGAAACCGACAACCGAAATACTGCACAACAATGAAACGAAACAGTGAGCATCATTACACTTTGCCATGTACATTTTAGCATTTACGCTAGAAAGCGAACAAGACATTGAACGATGTTATATACACAAGCGACCAACACAACTTAGTTCGAGATATATAGCTGCCAAACTATTTCAGGAGCAGTGCATTGAAAAATTGGCTAACAGACAGCAGTCACAACAAAATCAAAACAATAAGCAATAAGTAGCCTCGAGGTTATTTAAATAATGAAAAGAGCGAGGCTTTAAATGATTGGATGGAAGTCGTGTTTACGATGTCAAAAGGCAGCTCATTCCATTCAGTAATGGTTTCACAAGCTTGGCATCCGCCAAGCTTGTGAAAAGCTCGTTTGCTTTATGCTTTAAACATGTCTGTAGACTGTCTTTTGTAGGATGGAACGCGGAGCTAAAGTTTGCCTGCTCCTTTTGCATGGGCATGTGGCTACGTCGGAACGCCGAGGTCTAACTGGCTCTGATTGAAGGATAGTGGGTAGACCTCAAATCAAGCTGTTTTGAGGTCTACCCACTATCCTTCAATCAGAGCCAATCAGAGCTCGGCGTTCTGACGTCACCACAACCCCTGGAAAGGAGCAGACGAACTTGCGCTCCGTGTTAGCGCATTCAGAATCCACGAAGGGAGCATTTTTACGTGTAAAGCGCGTTTCGATCCTCTGGGATATGGATTTTGGCCCTCAGAAAAAAAGGTGTATTATTACACCCCTTGTCCCATATAATACACCCCAAAACTTCAATTCGACGTACAGCGCCCTGCGGTCGTACAGGCGGCCCCAAAGTTTACGAGGGGCTTGATAGCCGTGTGGTACAACTTATTAAGATAGCTAAAGTACGTATTATTGACTACAAAAAAACATTATCGGAGTTTTCTTGGCCATTCTGCAAAAGCTCCGTGTTTTCTTTCTTTGGTCTTTCATACGTACTTTAGCTATTTAATAAGTTATATCGCACCGTTATCAAGCCCCTGGTAAAATTTGGTGCCGTCTGTTCGACTCTAGGGCGCTGTACGTCGAAATGAAGTTTTGGGGTGTATTATATGGGACAAAAGGGTGTTAGGTGATACCCTTTTTTTTAGAGTGTAAAAGTGCATTTTTAGGCGCTTCAGTTCAAGGACATTTTAGAAGAATGTTACGTACTTGTTCAGCAGTCCAGGTATGCCTACAGTTGTGGGCGACATAAGTTGAAACGACAGATCGACGACCTATGGGTATACCGGTGGCCCTGCCTCGAACCGTGAAGTTGTACTCTCAACGAGATATAGCCTGCGGACGAGAGCAAGGTCGCCCCTGCTGTCTGACTCAGCCTATTTCTGACCCTATTAGCACAACAATGACTTGCCTTTTACTTTATTATCACCCCCCCCCCCCCCCCGCTTGTCGCCCCCTTCATAATCTCTGCGCCTGGTCCCTGTGCCTGTCAAATCATATTTACGACGTCTGAAAAGGCAAAAGTGATTAGATGTTATAACTAGAAACGCCTCCTTTCAAGCAGCCATGACTTTAGTTCTTACTTACACTACGCTTGCAGCAAGACACACTTGAGAACGTTTTTGGAGCTATATACGACAAATGCTGGGCTGCAACACAAACCCAAAGGTGCATCAGTTCAACTCAGGACTAAAACACCTCTGGATAAAGAAACTGTTCAAACTGTCGGACAATGAAAACGTAGAAGATGACAAGGCTGACCTCCTAAAGGAGTTGCAAATATCTTCGCACCATGAAAGTTTAATTTCAGACAGTGTGGAATGTCTTCCAATTGATAACTTCCCGCCACTAGAGGATATTTCTGAGCTGGCATCAGACATCAGGTCTAACATAAGTGATGACTCGTCCACGTTTTTATTACGTTTGGGGCTATTTGATCAAGCTTTTGCTTGAACAGACAACTTACAGCTGTGGCTGTTCTCAGCTGCTATCGGATGAGTCTAATAACTTGACCAGGCCTCACCAGTACTGTCTTGTTCCTAAAGCATACCACGTGCCTGGAAAATTCTTCGGGAACTTAGTAGTACCATCACAGGCTGCCTTTCATTTCATTCAGCAACTAGAAAATCACTTTCTTCCCATAATAGAGGGTGTGACACATGTTCGAGGAGTGTGTGCCGCCTTGTATGCACACTTTGAGGTCTGGATGGTTTTCGCCTTTGCCCAGAGGAGTACCACAAAGGGTTTTTAAAATTGTTTTGCAGAATACGCTTGTGTTGACATGTTTGATTTCTTAACCGGAATTCGGACAAAGTTCGGTTGCACTCTTCAGTGGCTAGTAAGAACGAGACAGGTTTAACTGTTAATAGCGTATTAAGAGAGGCGGTTGCCAAACCAAAAACAAAAAGTGACTAAGTGAGCGGTGCAGCTTGCTCTCCAAATATTTTTTTCCCCTTTTTCCAGCGAATGTGTATCAGGGCTCCCTAATAAAAATATTTGTCCGCTTTCTAAAAAAATTCGATAGAAAATAGCGCATAGAGGCTAACAATATATGAAAGAAAATGTATCTACTTTTGTATCCACTGTCCATAGTTTTTTAGCCGCTTTTTTCTGAAGCCATATTTCTTTTCTGAACAATTTCGGGGAATATTTAGGGACGTTGAATCTTGTCAGATTTCGAATAGAGTTCTCATTGTTTGGTAATGGCTTGCCCGCAGTAAGTTTGAGGCCATGCAAATTGGTGTTTTTTTATATTTGCCGGAAATCGGGAATTTGTACTGTCCGGCGTTTGCTTCGCACTGTTATTATACTGTTATGACTGGTAATGATAGCGATGTCTTATTTATTTTTGCACTTACTTCCCGTACCCGAGTCGGCGTGAAAGTGAATGTATCATACAGCATGATCTCCGTGGAAAGGTTTTGTGAACTTGGTTCCGCTAAGAATCTATTACGAAGCGTACGATATGTCGAAGTCCTTCATATTCATTTATTTTTGTGAGTATCGATCTCTTTCGTATAAAACATACAGAGCTTCTGAAGTAAATCCTGTATACATGAATGTGATCCAATAAAATGTGTTCGAACCACTTACTGTTGTTGACCCCAAAATGTTCCACCAGCCAGGAGTCAATGCGGTGATTGTGTAACTTCAATGCTTTACAATATAAAAAGAACAAGAAATATATATACTTCTGCTTTGTGAAGTAAGTTGAAATATTTTTTGACACATTTTGCACGGACTCTATCGTAAAAAATAAAGCAAAAGTGTGTCAGTATTAAAAAAAAAAAAAAAACAGCGGCTTCGGGAGTCAAGGTGCTCCCGAGAGATGAGCGAGGCGGGGAGGAAAGAGAGAGAGAAAGGTATTGGAGAACCGGAGCAAAAACGCCCAAACTGAAACTGAAACTAACTTGACCGGAAACGGAATCAGATTATGCTTAATACCGCCCGCTAGGAGCGCTACCTGTCACTGGTCTATCTGGGCCGCTGGGGCCTATGGCAGTGTCCGCTCTTTACCTTGTGTATATTACTCTATGGTTCCACATGCTATCGATTAAAGTAAAAAAAGAAACGAACACCCTCAAAGTCAACGTTTCCAGATGCTATCGATTAAAGTAAAGAAAGAAAGAAACACCCTCAAAGGCAACGTTGCTCAAAGGCGTATGTTATACATAATAAAACTAAAATAAAATACATCAATAAGGAGAGTTGCTGTTTATATCTCTAAGAAAAAAAAAAGCAAGAAAAGAGAGGGAGGGACGGGGAATTACAGCGAGCAATAATTTTGAAACAAGAAAAAAGAATGTCGCGGAACACGATCACATATTGCAGATGGTAAAAATGCGAAGATGAATTTTGAGACCAAAAAGGAACATAAAACATACAGGCGAGCTACTTGTCGTCAAGTCGTGAGATTGTGGTAGTAAAGTTCCTTTTTTGATAAAGCAATCGACGGGGCGCTTATGCGCACAGCCCCGCGAGACAAAATTGTTTGAGCTTTGTACAGCTCGCGTGTTTTTTTTGGTCCTAAAACACCTTAGGATTTTGGTACGGCTGAGCTTTACAGTGCACAGACAATCTCTTACGTGTATTGCAAGGTGACCATCTGGTGACGACCTCAAGGATAGGGCATGTTCTCGTAGGCGGTCATTGATGCATTGTCCTGTTTGTGTCACATATATTTTGCCGCAGGTAAAAGGAATTTCATACACCACTCCTCGTTGGCAGCCGGCGCAGTGTTGTTGATGTTTCACTTTGCATTCAGCTTGCTGTGGTTGGAGACTGTTGATTCTCGGACACAGTCGCTTGAGTTTGTCCGACGCAGAAAGTGCCACTTGGACTAGATATTTAGACGCAATCTTTTTAGAGCGCAGCTCTTAGGGGCCCGTTCCCGGCTTGAGCGGCGTCGGCGTCGGCGTCGCCGTCGGCGTAACCGCAACCCGGTTACGCCGACGGCGACGCCGTCGGCGTAACCGGGTTGCGGTTTCGCCGACGGTTACGAGGGTTGCGGTTACGAGGGTTGCGGTTACGCCGACGGTTAACCGGGTTGCGGTTACGCCGGCGTTACGAGGGTTAATCTCATGAGGGTTACCCTCACGAGGATCACGAGGGCCACGAGGCTTACTTACCCTCGTAACCCTCACGAGGGTTACGAGGGTTAGTTACCCTCAAAAGGGTTACCTTCACGAGGGTTACCCTCACGAGGGTTACTAACCCTCGTGAGGGTAACCCTCGTGAAGGTAACCCTTTTGAGGGTAACTAGCGCTCGTAACCCTCGTGAGGGTTACGAGGGTAAGTAACCCTCAAAAGGGTTACCTTCACGAGGGTTACCCTCACGAGGGTTACTTACCCTCGTAACCCTCAAAAGAGTTACCTTCACGAGGGCTACCCTCACGAGGGTCACGAGGGTTATGAGAGTTACCCTCACGAGGGTCACGAGAGTTACCCTCACGAGGGTCACGAGAGTTACCCTCACGAGGGTCACGATGGTTACCCAGGTCACGTGACCCCCCGTTGACGTCATAGCCACTGATGACGTCATCAGTGACGTCACTGATGACGTCACCGGCATCCGCATCGTCATCGTCATCATCACTGATGCCGTCATCGGCATCGTCACGTGGCCCCAGGTCACGTGACCCCCCGACGTCACGTGGCGCCCCAAGGTCACGTGACTCCCACAAGGTCACGTGACCCCCGCCCCCCCCCCGAGGTCACTTGACCCACCCCCCCAGTACCCTTCCCTCCTCCTCCTCAAGAGCTGCGCTCTAATTCGGCGTTACAGGGAGTTGTAAACGGCTTTCATTTTTAAGTGGTGTGTGATTCGATGGATGTATGGCAGCACTGCTGGTCGGCGGTTCCTTTTTCATGTACGCTTTTGTTGTCCACTGTTGGTAAATAATGATTCAGCGACTTCAAACAATATCGAACTCGGGAACCCAGATGCCTTGAGGCGCTGCACTTGAGCTTGAAAACTCTCAGCCACTGAATGTATACACGACTTTTTAAGGCACTACTCATTGCGCTTTTTACAATTCCTCTCGATAATTTTTGAGTGCGCTTAGTCAAAATCCAGCAGGCCTCTTTTGGTTCTTGGTGAGTTCTTCCAGCAAGTGTGCTTGTCTTTGAACATCAGTTGGATATCTAAAATTTAAGGCCTAAGTTTGTTGGAGACTCAGGAGTGAAATTGAGCCCTTGCCCTTCTTAAAAAAAAAAAAAAAAAAAAGTGGATTAGATAGTGCTGATTGTCTGAGCCTCATTTTCCATAGGTCCTTTGATAGAAGCACTAGATAGTCGTCCACGTATCTGAAAATGCGTTCAACTTGCCCGTTAGAAAGTGCATTAGCGACGGCCCGATCACATTGTGATAGGTAGATGTCACAGAGGACTTGGACCACGCAAGACCCTATACATATTTTTTTCCCCTTGTAGGTAAGTCATATGTCCGTACGCTACCACGATGGCAGATAGGTAGAACCGTAAAAGTTTTGGGAATTATTCTACCTGTATTCCACTTTCATTTTGAAAGAACGTAATCCCGTTGGCCTCGATACACTCGTCGACTGCTGCAAACAATTTATTGTGTGGGATTAAATAAAAAAGTTTCCCCACATCAAGTGAAAACCCGTCTTGTACTGCTGTATCATTCTGTTGCAGGTGCTGTATAACCTCCTCTGAGTTATTGATGAGGAATGGATCGTTCAGTCTGAGGTCATTGAAGGCAGTAATGAATGTGTTTAGGTCGTCCTCCGTGCTCGTTCATATCATAAAGATGTCATCGAAGACCCTCTTATAGAAATGTGTTTGAATATGACAGCTCGACAGAAATCTGCTGTCGAGCTGTGCCATAAAGATGTTTGCGTAATATGGAGCCATTTTTGTTCCCATGGCCGTCCCACTACTTGAAAATAGTGTTTGTCTGCGAATTCGAAGTGATTGCATTCAAGTACCAGTCGTATTAGTGCCGTTAATGACCGGCAATCTAGGTCGATTGTTTTGCGAGTTTGTGCATAGGTCTCCGTGAACGCTGCAATGCCGTCCTCATGTGGAATATTAGTGTATAGCGCTGGCAACATCCAATGTTACAAGGAACGAGTTAGCGGGCACTACCACAAGGAACGAGTTAGCGGGCATCCCTGAAAAATGACGGGAAGGTTGGAGGGATTTCTCTGATTAATGCGTCAACGAAACTTGATATTCGTTTGATAACAGTTCCTATGCCTGGAACAATAGGCCTCCCCGGGTTTTTTCTCCTTGTATTTGAGGCACTGTATAAAAACGACACGATTTGGGGTGCCATGGTTTAATGGAATCAAAAAATGTTGTTAGTTATTTTTCCTTCAATTTTTAGGTCGTACAAAGCAGTCAAGACGACCGACTCAATTTCCGATGCCGGGTCATCAGGTATCTGAATCGCTTAGCTGTCGGAAGCCTTCCTTGATATAATATTGTGTGTTGAGAACGACGATAGCCCCGCCTTTGTCAGCTGGCTTAATAACATTGCCGTCTCTGGAGCCGAGATCATTCAGGCACTTGTTTTCGGTGACTGAGAGATCGTAAGCTCGGCTTTGTTTTCAAATCTCGCTAAAACCTCTCGCTGAACAAACTATGTAAAAGTCCAAATACTTATTCCGCCGTGTTTTCGGTGTCCAATGTTTCTTCGGATTGGAAGAAAAAGAGAGAACACGGTCCTGAGGGGGTTTCGTGAAAATACTCTCCGAGACGTAGGTTGCGCGAGTTGTCCAAGTCCTGGTACAACTGAAACTCATTTAAACCTCCCGTTACTGGAAAAAAGCTCGGTTCCTTAGGGAGAACCCTAATTTCTTCCGGTGTGAGACTTGCTTTCGACAAGTTAACAATATTCTCACCGAGTTCGTTTTCGTTCGACGTTTCCTTAAGATTGGACACGGAGGCCGGTGCCGCTCGTGTGGTGTTCGGTGTGGTGGTGCTACAATTGCGAGGATTTTTTCTTTCGACATGGGTCAGGACTGGTTTTGTATGATTCTGAATTGTTAGTTAAATTTCCTATGTCTCGATTACTGTCAGGAGTGCCTCGCTTTAGGCGTCGCGCAAAACCACCATTCTAATCTTGAAGTGGACCAGAAATCCTGTCACGCGGAAATTTTCTTCTTAATAACACAACATTTCGGTGCATCTGTTTATATAGCGTGCAAGTTCATCCTTCTCAGCAATGCTTAGGGTATCTGTGACCGTTATTCCCCTCTCCTCGAGCGATTTCGCTGACATCATCCTAACATAATGTTGTTTCGTAATATTAACAAGTTTGAGCGAGGCTTCCGTGAGAGTGTCCTCCCAAGTCTGCCGTTCATTATCGTTAAAAGTGCTCGGAGAAGGCAAAATCGACATTTTAAAACCTTTTTGTACCGTATTTTCGTCAAGATAGAGCTGAAGAGTTTCCGCGTGCAGGCTGTGCCGAATTCGTTTGTCTATGATTTTTCGAACTCTAAGGAATGTCTTAGATCCGGGAGGGGAAGGGACGGTACCTGGGTGGTAACTCAGTCAACACATCCTCTTGGGACAGGCGCCTGCTGCATTGGAGAAAGTTCTGAGGTTATAGGGGCTCCGGGAGCGTGGAGGAGCGCTAGAGTCCGGACGTGCGGAGGAGGGGGAGTAAACTTTTATTGATTGCAAAGGAGGTTTTTGGTCTAGGATGGGCCCTTAGTCCAGGGCTCCAGTGCTCTCTGCCGCAGCCTTCGCCCTTTGTACCAGCATTTGCTTGTCATCAGGGGAGGGGCTGAGCAGCGCAGCTTTCCAGGTCTCGTAGGAAGGAGAAGGGGAAGGGGGAAGGCGAGGGGTTGGAGAGACACATCCAAGTGACGCGTGATGAAAGGATGGGTGCACGCCGCAGTGTGGACAAGTGTCTGGATATTTGTTGAGGTAGAATCTATGCAGGTGTGCCAAATGCTTGAATGTTGACATTTAAAACTGACCTGGTTTTGGCGGCGTTATCTGAAACTGGTCGTGGCCATTAGGAGCCTGGTTTTTTCGGCGTTAATTCAGACCGGCGGAAGCGCCGAAAAGTGGCAGACTCGGCCGCCCATGTGGACGAGATCGCACAAGTGGGGGCGAAGCAGCTGACACGGCGGGAACATCTCTATGAGCGAGACACTCGCCAGTTGGCAACCGTTGAGGCTCCCTCTGCGGCAGAGGCGGTCACTGCTCTTGATTAATAATGCGAAAGCATTAAGTGTCCCATGGAGCGAGCCGACGTCATCCGCTTTGAAACCGCACAAAACGCGGCTTCAAAGCCCTCTCCCAATGAAGCGAGGTGAAGCCGCGATCTGAAGGCTCCCAGCTTTGAAAATCAAATCAAATTGGACGTTTTCGTGATTTATACAGCGTAATTGGTTGGTCTGCCAGTAGGGGTGACACTGGTTTACACTGAAGATGAGCAATTTCGCCAGTGCAGTACGACTGTTAACCTGGGGTCTTTAACGGGCTCACGCAGTAGTGATACACGACCGCGCGCCGGTACGATGCTCATCCAGATCGAAACGGGCAGGGGTAGGGCTCGAGCCCAGGATCCGTGGGTTCTGCAGCGCGAGCTTTCGCTCCACGCGCATCGAGCTGGGTGTGCGCTTTAGCCCACTCGGCCACCGACCCCCCCCCCCCCCCCCCCCCTTCCCCTCCCCAGCTTTGAAGCCGCGCCAAACGGCAGCTAAATTCCCCTGCCCCAATGGAGGGAGGTGAAGCCGCGATCTGAAGGCTCCCAGCTTTGAAGCTGAGCCACAAGCCGCGCCAGACTGCATCTAAATTCCCCTTTCCCGATGGAACGAAGGGAAACCGAAATTTGATGGATAGGCTCCCATTGGCTGGCGCGCGTCATACTTTCAAAGAACGAGGCTCCCATTGGAAGGCGCGCGCCAGTTTCAAGGACCGCCACCCCATAGCGCTGCGGGCCCGCGCTGCAGCGCGAAGGTAAAAGGAAGTGGCTGGCTGCGGGGCGGCGGGGCCTCCCAGAGTCCGCTCGGGCAGACTCCGGAGCTGCTGCACGGCCGATGTCAGCGCGGCGCGGCCACTTCACAAGAGCGCGCGCAAGAACGACCTTCATGCTTTCGTATTCGCAACTCATAAGAAGTTGCGATGGGCTGGTCGGGCTCGTCGGTCCGCGTGTGAACGTTTATTATAATATTGTTTATACGAGGAGGAGAAGGGGAGGGTACGCAGGAGAAGAGAAGGGTATGATGAAGGAGAAGGGGAAGGTATGAGGAGAGGAAGAGGGGAGGGTATGGAAGACCCTCCAGTCTCCTCCTCCTCCTTCCCTCCTATTCCCCTCCTCCTCCTCCTCCAGACCCTCTCCTCCTCCCACAGTTTCCCCGCTAAATTTAGCTGGAAAATTGACGCCACGTGACCTCAACACCAATTCAATTCCCCCTGAATTTAGCGGGAACTGAGTTAGTGTTGAGGTCATGTGGCGTCAGTTTTACCGCTAAATTTAGCGGGGAAACTGAATGCGCATTGTTGCATTATGGGACGTTACAGGCCTACACACCAATTTAGTTTCTTCGCTAAATTTAACGGGGAATTGAATTGGTTATAGGTCTGTGACGTCCCATAAGGCAACGCGCGCGCTTACGCCGACGGCGGCGCCGGCGTCGCGAAACACGCGAACGAGCGCATAAAAGCTGCGCTCTAAAAAAAATCCTCAATGATTTTTGGGAGTCCCGCTGTATGCCTACGAGTGGACGAAATCACAGTAGCGAACGAATCGCTCAAATAAAAGTCGCAGAATCAATCTCAAGAACAATGCAGACGGCAACAGTAAGGTATCTTTTTATAAGCGTCATGAGGATGGTATAAACGGGAACAACACTGAAGACCCCAGACCCGTAAATTTGCAGCAGATGTTACTAGAGTAGAAGCTTTTATCTCGCTAAAACACGAAAGCACAAATATAAACGACGACTGTCCGCAGCCTACATGCTGGGTGTCGCGAAGTCGGGATCACAAGGTGAATTATGTCGATATTTTGGGTCTGCCAGAACATGAGTGGGAGCCTTCACGTAGTGACAAGAAATCGCGGCAATCCAGTTACGCACTTGGTTTTAGTGACATCGCAGTACCTAACATTCATGTACGATGACATTTAAACAGAAGACTCAGTGGTACTTACTTCACTAGAAAACGAACAAGGAACTGAAAAACCCAGGAGTGAACAGTACAAAAACAAACCATCTGGACTGACATTGTTCATAACTGGGGCATCGTGCACATGTTACCTAGCCCTAACGACAACAGCCGAGACACTAGAACCTTTAGCAGACTCTCTCCAACCGTGGTGACCGGCATCGAGGCATTGCAGTCGATGTTACTTGCCAACAGATCGACCCAAGCTTGAAATTCCTCACTGTCAGTGTCCTGCGCCGCCACGGCGGCTGAAACCGTGTCAGTAGTTTCGCCCAAGCAAACTGCACAAAACCGGGTCCAGAATTCTTCGTCAAATGCGCCGCTGTATTGCTCAGTTCTCATTCGATCTTCGAGCTGAGCCGAGAGATACGCACTTATATCTGCACAGCTCTTTTCAAGACGTTCTCGTTCCTGCTGCTCAAATTCCACTGGAACCAGGGCACTATGCATCCGGTCAGAAGGGAATCGGAGAAACTCCTGGCTCGCTGCCGAAACCCCGAATGATTGTTCGGGAGTGAATGGCAGAGAGCAGTCGCAAAGACTTAACGAAGCCTGAGCGGCTGGCTCACATCGCATAACCGGCGAAGCGTCTTGATGACTTGACGTCTGGACGGGAACATCGTACGAAGTGGTCGTGTCACAGCGACTGGTTGCACCACGAGTATTGGATCCACCGGTCGCACCACAAAAGCTTGTGGCGCCACAAGAACTGGGTGCACCACAAGAAATGGATGGACCACAAGAACTGGATACAACACAAGAGCTGTCTGCAACACAAGAACTGTCTGCGACACAAGAACTGTCTGCGACACAAGAACTGTCTGCGACACAAGAACTGGTTGCACCATAGGAACTGGATGTTGGCAGGGTGGATGCCCATAAGTCTGGGTAGGCTATTGTGTGTGGCGAGTACCAACCAGGGGACGTTGCTTCCGGCTGTGGTAGGCTTGCCGATTCTGGGCTCATCGGGAGTCCAGAGGAATCACAGTCACGTATTTCTGTTCGGTTCATTGCTGGAGGCTTGGAGCTTGTCTCTGGCAGGTTCTCAACCAACTGTTCCGGCTGCAGTCCACGGTGAGGCGGTCTCTCTTCAACAGACCTCTGACGCGTGACGCTGCTTGATAAATAAGAAAATCCAGATGACTTAAGCCACAGATTCATCAGCACAACAACGCTCATTTACGCCCGTCCAAAATCGGCGTTTTTGTGACCCGAGTAACCTTTTCCGCAGCATAACTTGTTCACAAACACGTCTTCTTGTGAACAGCTAATGATGCCCACGACGAAATCAGGTCGCGAGAAAGGTGCACATGAGGTGTTTGCGAGAGGTTTAACGAGAACGCCTCCACGCAAGCAAAGCAGGGTGTTGGTGTACTTACCCTGTTGTGCGCTTTCGTTTCTTTCTCAAAACAGGTGCATTCCATCTCTCTGCCTTAAGTTCCAGTTGCGAGAAGGAGGAGCTGCAGTTGACGGTCACGAACTGAAGCTGGCTGAAAACCAGGGACTCCGGATTGCCAGGACCAACAAACTGGATGGCTAGTTGGTACCGCCTGTGCAGACCCACGTATACCTGTCCCAATCACGTCCCCAGGGTATGAAAGAAAACCAAACCACTGAGTATCTTGCGCGTAACTGCGTTATGCTTGCTGCTTCCCCAAATTCATACAAATAGTCATGTTTTAGAGTGTTTGACTGCGTTGCGCCGAGAAGCGGCCGTGAGTAACCGGGGCCCATGGTCTTTGTATCGAGCTGGCAACCAATTCAGGAGTCAACTTGGCACGTGGCATGCAATGCATGAATGTCCAGACTAACTCGCAGTCGAAACATGTAATCAAACACATTAAAACGCTCTCGAATGCTGCTACATGTGTAGGGGCCTTACCGTTGTACACGACAACGGCAATGGTCTGACCGGTCGAAGAGCTGAATGATACAAATAGACAGGACAGTCCCAAAGAAACGCACATGCAAAAAAAAAATAACAGTTAACAAATCAATGCACCGAAATGCCGAGGACGACTGCCGATCACTGGGGTGATGATGATGGTTGGGTCCGTTAACCTCAGCTCTCGGTCTGCAGTGTCGCAGACCTACGCACCAGCCGGAGCCGCACGACAGCCTTGTCTAGGCTGCAACGTTAGTTGCTTGTTTATGGAGGCATATAGCCTCCAGCCTTGGTCAGAGGGCGTCTCTCAGTGATGCTAAGGGTCGCATAATATACTTTACAAAACAAAATATATGGTGATGCTTTCTACAACAAGCACGGCAAAATAGGATTACGGTAGAGCATAATACAATGCAATGAAGGTGGAAACGGAGTATTTCATTCTCTTTCGCAATATGCTAAATATATTGATACACAGCTTGCACTGACGTCACTTGGTCAGAGATAAAGGAGGAAAAAGGCGCGTGAGAGGGTGGTTTCCGCTGTGTTAACGGGACACCGCTGCCCATCGGAAAGGGGGGCGGACTGACGTTACGTGCAAGCTGTTTAGTGCTGGGTTTGTGCTCGGTAAATTTGATGAACTGGGTCGTGCAGTCTTGACGAGCGGAAGCTTAGGCTAATTCATTGCTTTAGATTTAGAGCGCAGCTCTTAGGCGCCCGTTTCCGTGTTGAGCGGCGTCGGCGTAACCGCGTGCGATACATTATGGAAAGTTTTTCCGCTAAGTTTAAGAGGGGAATTTTCCCACTAAATTTAGCGGAAAGATTGGTTTGCTATATCTAGCGGAGAAATTTTTCGCTAAATTTAGCAGGGAAATTGACGTCACGCGACCTCAACACCAATTCAACTTACCCGCTAAATGGGAGGACAGAAGGTGAGGAGGAGGGGAGGGTACGGAGGGGAAGGAGGGGCATATTTTCCTCCCCTGTAATCCTCTGTAATGCCGAATTAGACCTGCGCCCTAATTCGGCATTACAGAAGATGGTAAACGTCTTTTATTTTTTTTTAATTAACACTTGTGATTTTTTCTATACAGTTGTGTGTGCTTGTGTTATTATATAAAATATCGTGCGCAGTCGTGGTGTTTCTCTGCTGCTCTGGGGGGAGGCAGGGGCTCGTCAGGCATCGGCAAAGTTGCTTTTTTTTTTTCCCTCCCCTCTCCAATCAGGTAACAAATAAAAAGTTTTCATTTGAACCAAGCTGTTCGAATGACGAGGTTGACAGCAAACGCGACAAGGGGTGAGGATGGTCAAACGCAAAATAAATAAATGAAGCTAACCTTGGGCCGTTTAGCAGATGGGTTGTTGGTCAACCGTAGGTCAGTGAATCCGATGAATTGACACATCCAGTCTAGGCCAGGCATCGTCCCCCAGGGATGAAAATAAGTGGAAACTAAAAGAAAAAAAGCGGCGATGGTTAGTATTTTTGTCATTACTGTTACAGACAAGCGTTTTAGGAACAATACAAAACCAATAGGTAGAAAAGGAATGGACATTGACACATTTGTCATTCGTCCGTCCGTTAAACAGTATTGTCGAAGGAAGCCATCCCGCTATCTTTAACACTGTTTTTCATAGTTTCCTGCTTAGCTATGTGCAAGCGTTGCCGTAAATTTTGCAAGTAAGGATCAGGTGTCATGCTTAAAAACAGCTCACTTGCTCGCCTTCCAAGTTGAGGTACTACAAACATCCGACAAACCGACATACCAAGATCTAAGATAACTGGTGTGTCCTCGAGACATGTGCGGTAAATGATCGAGCAGCGCGACCAGCCTTCCAGATGCAAGACCGAACCCAGTGCGAATACTCTTGGAAAAGAGCAACGGGAGCAACGTCTTCTTACTGTTTAAAGCCTGCTTGGAGGTCGTGTGGTCAGGAATCCAGACCCCGTCAAATCGACGGATCATCATTTCCGTCGGCACGAAGATGAGGAGTAGGCTGTAAAGTCCCTCAGGCTGGAGACCCCGGACCCGGATGGTCAGGGCCGGAGTCATCGTCCTACACCGAGAACAGTGCGAGTCATTAGACAACTACCAGCCAGCGCTCAATGGCAAGCATAAGAACAACCCGTCCGCCGGAATCGCCTCGTAAAGTTTTTTTTTTTTTTTCTTTCTCGAAGACAAAATGTTTTTATTGTATATTTCAGAAGTAGATTGCTGTCTGCCAGAAAATAATATAATTTTATGAGATTCTCAATTCTGCCCTGCCTCAAGATTTGTGACTCAGCTCGTCCCAAGCGAACGGGTTCATGAATGGGAACGCGTTGACACCTTACGGGAGCAGTGGGTGGATGAAGCCCTTTCAGATTACAAGTACTGCAGCGGATTAAATCTAAAAGTAGCTGAAATCTGAACGAAGACCTTGTAAAGGAGGCTCCTTGAACGCTCAGAATGGTAGCCGAAGTTTGTCCAGAGTACGTAGCTGTCTTAGAGACGGTACGTTGCGGTGCGATGGTTTTTCCTAGCAACTTTTTTAGGGTAGCTGGTAGGAATAACTTCAAAATAAATTTCATGCAAGCACCAAAGTGGCAGCAGTTGTTTCGCTCCAAGACACTGAATGTGCAATGACATTTTGAAACTTTCAAGTGTCATTGTTCTGAATAACAATCAAACCATTTCACTTCACACTGGTGAATATAAGTAATACTCGTGAGTGGCAAGAAATCGGTGGTGAGCATGCCGAGTCTCGTTCTGCGAGCTTATATTTTCCCCTGTCATACTCACTGGCATCCAAAGCACATTCACAAGAGAAGAGAAGAGAAGAGAAGAGAAGAGAAGAGAAGAGAAGAGAAGAGCAGAGCAGAGCAGAGCGTCATGGGCACTTTATAAATGTTCGTTGCTCGTTGGAAGAACTGTGTGTGTCTGTGTTCGTCCTTCGTGTGTTTTATTGTTTCCGTGTATTCTGGGGTTTTCAACGCGCTCTGCTACATGTACTGCACCAGAGAAGCACCAGGGGTAAGCGAGCTGGTCGAAGTTACTAATACTAAAACCCGACACGAAGGATGAATTCATGCTTGGCGGCTGTTCGCCTTGGAGTGGCTGGTATACCTTAGCGATACATTAATGACATAAGGGGGACACCAGATAATTTGCGTCAACTGAGACGTGTTGATGGCTATATCCTTAAGGCATGTCCTAGAAAATTGTCGTCTGGGGTAAACAGGCGAGGACCAACATAGAAAGCTCAAAGACATGGTCTCGAACTCAAAAATTGAGTCGCGCTTCATCTCGAATCCTGTCAGGAAAAAGCGGTGCAGCCTTACCTGTAAGTGTTGGACACCTCCATCTCGTGGTTCATGGCTGCCAGTCGAGCCCAGAGTTCCTCGCGGACCAGTTCAGCACCCAAGACAAGGCGCCCGTCAGGTTGCCGTGCTGTGTCGGCTGCCCAAATAAGTCAAAACCAAAGCTTCTAAAGCCCCCATTCCGCTACTCGCATACCATACAAAAAAACGCGGGCTTTCTCCGCAGACATGAAGACAGAATTTTGTGCGGACATCCGTCAAGCTTGTGAAAAGCTCGTTTGCTTTATGCTTTAAACATGTCTGTAGACTGTCTTTTGTAGGATGGAATGCGGTGCTAAAGTTTGCCTGCTTCCTTTGCAGAGGCATGTGACTACGTCGGAATGCCGAGGTCTAACTGGCTCTGATTGAAGGATAGCAGGTAGACCTCAAAGCAGGTTGCCTTGAGGTCTACCCGCTATCCTTCAACCAGAGCCAATCAGAGCTCGGCGTTCTGACGTCGTCACCACAACCTCTGCAAAAGAAGCAGACGAACTTGCGCTCCGCGTTGGCAAATTCAGAATCCACGAAGGGAGCATTTTTACGTGTAAAGCGCGTTTCGATCCTCTGGGATATGCATTTTGGATACAAGTGCATTTTTAGGCGCTTCATTTCAAGGACATTTTAGAAGAATGTTACGTACTTGTTCAGCAGTCCAGGTATGCCTACAGTTGTGGGCGACATAAGTTGAAACGACAGATCGACGACCTATAGGTATACCGGTGGCCCTGCCTCGAACCGTGAAGTTGTACTCTCAACGAGATATAGCCTGCGGACGAGAGCAAGGTCGCCCCTGCTGTCTGACTCGGCCTGTTTCTGACCCTATTAGCACAACAATGACTTGCCTTTTTACTTTATTATCACCCCCCCCCCCCCCCCGGCTTGTCACCCCCTTCATAATCCCTGCGCCTGGTCCCTGTGCCTGTTAAATCATATTTACGATGTCTGAAAAGGCAAAAGTGATCAGATGTTATAACTAGAAACGCCTCCCCCGGTAGCTGCACGCGCGCAGCAAAAGCGCGCAGTTTTCAAGCATGATCAGCCTCCAAGGTCGCTGAACTCGTCAAACACAAAGTTGGGGCCGAAGTTGACGGAGCGCACCAATTGGCCTGTCACGACGATGACTTTGCGCTTTTTTCGCCGACGTCCCATCGGCGCGCTCCGCAAACCTTCGGCCCAACTTTCTGTTTTACGAGTTCAGAGCCCTAGATTTTTTTAATAACTTCGCGCGAACGCCACCTGGCCCGTAGATCAGCGCCTAATCTCGGCGTGAAAGAGCAGGGGCCCTAATCTGGACACTTGGCGAGAAACTCGGCGAGAAATCTGGCGGGCGTGATTGGCCAACGCCGCGCTTGACCTTGGCGCCGGCCAATCAGAGCCGCGGGATTTCTCGCCGTCTTCTTCGCCAAGCGTCCAGATTAGGGCCCCTGGTCAGCGAGAATACGCGCTTGTGGCAGAAGGCAGACGCCTAGCCTCGCTGACTTGCTGTTTCACGCCGCGACAAGGCGCTGATCTATCGGCCAGTCGGCGTTCGCGCGATATCGTTGAAAGAAATCTGGAAGCTGATCACGCCGAGTCAGATAAGTACGCAGCGCAACCTCGTCTGCATGCAATCGCTCGGTGATAGTTCAACTTCTTGCCTCGGGGGAACGCCAACGGTGTCCTTCGCCCAGTCGTTCGGTCGGTCGGTTTAGCTCACTTTGTCCACGAGGGTTCATGCATGTTTCTTGCATTTGTTGGGAAAATTTAGAATAATTTACTTCAATGTAAAATATCTGCGTAACTGGTTGACTGTTCATGTCGAACCGAGAACTCCAAGATATTCAATCGCTAGCAGTGCGTATAGATTTTTTTTTTTTTTTTCAGATTTCAGACGAACTACGTCTGTGACCGAACTTAAAAGTAGAGACAATATAAGGCCCTCTGTCAAACAGAAGAGAGAACCAACGGTTGAAGCTGTTTTCTCAGATTCTCAAAAACAGTATAGAAATTGATAGCCCGATTTACTTAAAACCAAAAAGTTTCTACTCGGAACGCTTGCACCACTCAAAGACCGTAGCCCCTATTAAAGCTCAAATAAATAGCTATAAACAATCTATTTTTGTGCACACAATTGATTTCTGGAACAGCCTTCCCGGTGGTGATGTCGATATGGATTCACTCTTTTTTTTTTCGAAAAAGCCGTAGATATTATTTTTCAGTGCTAAGATTGCTTTTATTGCTATTATGACATTATTTTTACTGTCTATTTTTTATTACTGTTATTACTGCTGTTACATTTACTGCTATACTGTTACTGTTATTACTAGTATTACATTTGGTTACTGTATTACTGTAGATATTGACTGATTCTCTTCTTTCGAATAAGTCGTAGGTATTATTTTTTGGTGCTAAGATTGCTTTTATTGCTATTATGACATTATTTTTACTGTCTATTTTTTGTTACTGTTATTACTGCTGTTACATTTACTGCTATACTGTTACTGTTATTACTAGTATTACATTTGGTTACTGTATTACTGTAGATATTGGCTGATTCTCTTCTTTCGAATAAGTCGTAGATATTATTTTTTGGTGCTAAGATTGCTTTTTGATTTAAAACTGTTGTGTTGATAATTTGCGTGTATGACGCTTCATCGCCCCACTCCTGCCTTGGCCCTATATTCGGCTGGCAGTATTGATAAATAAATTTTCTAAGCCAAATGCGAAGGATCGCTCACCACTTGTTCAAAGTATACACTTTAAACAAGTTGGTTGCAGCGATTCAGACAACTTATTGGAACATATAAATGATTTCGTACGGTAACTTCGCTTATCAATTTTTCAAAATAGAAACGATTTGGTTTTCGTTTCATTTGCTAAAATAACCTCCATACTGTTTCATAGTTCTTCGCGGAAAAAAAGAAAAAAAGAAAAAAGGTTCAGAAACGCGTTTATTGTAACGCTTTTACAAAACAATACTGACCCATATAGATATTTGAGGAAACAGTAACTGTAAATACTGTTTACATTGACGTCGCATATGTATTCGATCGCATTATTCGCGATCATGCAGACAAATTGTAAATTGTGTGTTTGTGTGTGGGACACGCGCACGCACGCGCACGCACGCGCACACACACAGACACACACACACGAAGAAAGCATCGGCGACTAGCGACAGTAATCAATATCTAAACTGGATTAGCATATGGAAATAAGTACGACGTGAACTCCAGTACTGGGATTGTCTCGTCGCATTAAGGCTTCACGGTCAACAAATTGTCTAGCGCACACCAAAGCTTATCTTGACGGACGGAGGAATTTTTTCGGTGAAGCCGGCTACAACATTACACGAAAAAACATCAGCAAGAAGTGAACGTCTGTACCCGAGCGTATTTAGGCCCGTAGCTTCCTTTTTAAGTGTAGGCTTATATGTGTTCAAGCTGGCTTGATCGCCAACAACATGAGCGAACCGCTCATGTTGTTGGCGATGAAGCTGTTGGTACACGATGTTATCACGCGAAGTCCGAGGTTGACCTCATGGAATGGCTACGCCCATGTGGGCCAACTTTACGCGTTCGATACAAATTAGGAGGGCTGTCGGATTCAAGAAACTTACCCATATTTTCGATCTGGAGCGATGCTTTCGAAAATTATTCTGTCATCGAAAATCGCCTGAGGCCGCTCTGCGTTTGGAAGCTGTTTGATTCTGCTCGACTTCCTATTTGGCGTCAAGATTCTGACCAATTGGAGGGCTTAGTACGACAGCAAACGGCACCAAACAGTGACAGCTCACATATCATGAGTCTGCACTGTTGGCCAACACCACGTAGAATAATCAAAGTCTATGATGATCCTTCGCTACATGAGTGAGACGTTATTTCACTATGATGGCGCCAAGTCAGCGGTTAGGCCCGTGCCTGAGCGATGGTCCATTTACGCATTGTCTGATCATGATACCTAGCCGAACGCTGGCAGTGCGTGCATTTCTAATTTGTGTCTACGCTAGACTTCACTGTGATGAGATCAAAATTCTATAGCGCAACGGCTTTGGTGACAGGTCAATAACGAAGTGGAAGCTCCTTTCCGCTTCAGCAGAGCGAACGGTGGAGAGGAGGTCGCCTTCTCTCCCGCGTTTGCTCTACCTACGAAAGTGGAAAGAGGTGGGAGGAGCTTTCACTTCATTTTTGACCTGTCACCGAGTATACGTGGTGTTGGCCTCGCGCCCATGCTGCTAGAGCACACCTTCCATCAGCGTTTACTGCGTATTTCATTTCTTTCTTTTTTTTTATCGCCGAATTTCTGCTTAGAAGACGTCACACTTCTGTTTCGGGGTAGTCTGAACAAGGAGCTGGATGTGAAAGACATAGTATGACAGATATCAAATTAGTTTTGTTGTGTGAATATTCTGAAGGGCGGGCAGTTAGTCTGCACCATGAGGCGTCCGGTGTCCCCGTTATAGACGAGCCTATACATCCTTTTCCACAAGGGCGAGCCATCTTGAATGTCGTCACTTCTGGAGTTCTGGTATGCGTTAAAACATCGTTTTGATCCCTCCACACCGCTGGAATGTGTTCACAAAAAATGCTCGAACCTCACAGATTATTGTTTTGCCTCGCCTATTCGCGACTCCAATTCCGTATAGATTGCATCACCTGTTTTTTTTTTTGTTTTTTTTTTATATGCGGTTATAGTGAGGGTCGGAGATGCGTGGGGAATTACCAGTTTCTGAGCCTGTCTAGTGTGTTGGCTTCACTGAGGGACACAAATTATTCCTGCTTATACGAGGAAGCTAGGATGTTATAAGCCGGGTCACCCCTGAAAGCAAAAACGGCATTTAACGTAATAGTTATGCCGGGAGGAACGTCTTAATTCTGGAACGAAACCGAAACTAACTTCTATTTTGGATTGAATTTCTCGGTATAGGTGCTAATTTCGTATCCTTTAATAACTCAAAATGTGTCTCACGGCGTAATTATTGATCTAAAAAAGTTCTTCGCAAAATATTTTTTTTCCTTACGAACGTTTTTTATTAACACCATCACACCATCTAGAATAATTAAAGCCTCTGCATGGCCTCCTCCCCTTTCATAGAACGTCATCAGAGTCGGATAGCGCTAACTCGGCTATTGGGCGCAAGACCTTTGACGCGCTGATTTCGGGCACAAGTTCGCCCCATTAAGCGTTTAGTTTATTTAGTTATCATCGCCTCATCAATTGTCATTCGTGACAATACACATTAGAGGTAAGATAAAATATTGTATTTGTTGAAGAAATCTGCGCTGATACTTTGTGTTCTTGCTACCTTATCTTGCTCCGATAATTGTCATGTGAAATAATCAACTGCGTTCATTTTTATTGGTTTTGGGGTATTTAGACGATTAATTGATTTAACTTTATTCCCGAACACAAGAATAACAGAATCAAACTGAATTTTACAAAATATCGCCACGGGTGAAAAATTTAGAATATGTTTATAAGACGTATAAATCAAGAAACGCTGTTCTCACAACAAAAATCCCAACGACGAAATCTGAGTCAGACAGCAGAAGTGTGTGTGTTTTTAAAGCAATGCGTGAGGCATAAGATTTTATATAACATCCTGTGTTTGCCTGCTTGTAGATCTTGATAAGGAAGTCAGTTTTTCATATGCTATAATGAAAACAAAATACATTTCTGGAAAGACTATTATGGTTAAATGGGGTATTTTTGTAATCGTGGCATTTATTTAAAAAATACAGTGCGGCAATTTGTATTAATCATGTGGGACGCTCAATAATACTGCCACCCATTCGATCTCCCCTTAGTTCGATCTCTCAACAAGTCACACGTTGGAGAAGACGTGAATAAACATTCTAATATTCCTTGCTCCTTGTTCCCTACTCCGGCGGATATCCCAGCGATTGTCCCGGGTCCTTGGTGTCTGACCGAGTTTTCGGAGCTGGCTCGGTCTTGTGCTCGGCCAGGTCGTTGGACATTGCTCGGTTGCGGCCGTTCTTAATCGCTCCTGGGGCCCTATGTTGCACGTTTTGGACTCCAACGGCGACTACGGAGAAGGAAGTGACGTCGACAACGCAGCAAATGCAGATTGGATGTTGACTGATCTCTCATCAATCAACATCCAATCTGCGTTTGCTGCGTTATTGACGTCACTTCCTTTTCCCTAGTCGCCGTGGGAGTCCGAAACGTGCAACATAGGCCCCCTTGTCTCGCACTCCTCGCGCGCCATTCTCAAGAGCCGCTATGTCGCCCATCACGCGTGACCTCCCCCGTGCCGTCAAGCTCCTCGGCTTCCCACAGTCATAATAATACAATTAAGGTACATCGTGTTTCAAGCTCTAATATAATTTGTCGCTTGTGATCTAATTTCAAACACGCGAACAAGTATGGCAATCAGAAGTGTGCAAATGATCATCACTGGTGCCAATCGCAGCAGGTTTAATTAGCAAGTTATAAAATAAAAAAAAAACATTAAATCAATGAAAACATTCTAGCTAATCTGCGAAATCCATGAAAAATTACGCAAATTGTTTGTAAAGCTACGAAAGTCGCCACTTTTGACAATTCGCCAAACTTCCAAAGTCGCTGCCAATCCTTCCAAAACTTTTTGCCCTAAAATATAATTTAAAAAAAAATCACTTTTTTTATCGCTAATTTTTCTAGAACATTTAGTTTCATTAATTTTTACGCGCCGTCGTTTTGCCAATTTCAGCCTTTCCAGTTCGAAGGAACGCCTGCCCGCTTGCACGTCTGCTCACTGCAGCACGTTCCGTTGGGTTTGGAAACCGGTGAAACAGTACAGTGAGTTTTAGTATTGCGTATACGAGCGAACGCAAACACTCTGTATTTGTGTTGCGTGTTCCACACTGCGCGTGCCCAACGTTGCGGTCTTGAATTGTAGCATGGCGACGATACGCATGCACAGCGTGGACGCAACTGACGCCACCCCTCAGCGCTTGCTTTAGCTTCTATACGCAATAGTGAAACTCTCCAGAAAGGTACAATCCCATACCGACTGCAGCACTATACATTGGGACAGTTAGGAGTGTTGTTTTCATTCGGAAATGACATTTCGCGTGCCATAATTGCGAGAGCAGTTTCGCCTAAAGCCCGTTTCGCCGTACCCGCTGAACAGGAGAAACGGTGGACCCTCATATAGAGCGCTTCGCGTTTCTGCCGCGAGAGGGCGAGCAACGAGTTCTACACGAGAATATTTTTTCATATATTCCAAAATGAAAATTTTCTTATTTTTTCGTCCTGCATATTGTCACGGGTGGTGACCAATAAACAAGAAATAAACAGGAATAAATAAAAGTTTAATGTGGCGAACTTGTGCCAAAAATAAAAGGGTACAAAAGATAATAAGAGAGCGTCGCGGGCGTCGAAGTCGGCGTAACAGCAGAGTCGAACGCTGGGGCGAAACTGACTCCGCTCGCCTTGCGGAATCCCTTATGTACCCTCGTGGGTTTCTGGATCGTTCGGCGTAGAAGGTTCGGTGTGTAGAACATTCTCACCTCGAATCAGCAAGACGGTTCTCGAATTCACTAGAACATCAAATTACACTGTCAACAAAAATGTGTAGTCGCGGCCAGGAATCGAACCCTGGCCTTCTGCGTGGGAGGCAAGCGCGATAACCGTTAGGCCACGCGCGCGCTGCCTACTTGGCCAGCTGCGCGCGCGGCATTACTCCCCCCTATAAAAAGTGCATCGTCCCGGTGCAACCCAAAAACAAAACGAAGCAAATAAAACAGAACGGTAAACTTAAGGGTCATTTGGAACACATAAGGCCCACAGTCCTATCGAGCGTAATACGGCTTCAGTCGCACGACGTGGACGACCTCCGGTCGTGGTGGGCGTTGTGACGATGTTCGTGTTCCGTCGGGCATCACCTCGTAGTTCAGCTCGCCGAGGCGACGAAGTAGCTTGTATGGTCCAAAGTACCGTTTCAGCAGTTTCTCACTGAGGCCGCGGCGACGGATGGGCGTCCACACCCACTCCCTGTCTCCGGACTGGAAGTGAACGTCCCTGCGACGAAGGTTGTAGCGGCCCGCGTCGACGCGTTGCTGGTCTTGAATCCTGAGTCGGGCGAGCTGGCGGACTTCTTCGGCGCGTTGAGCAGCCGCCTGGGCGTCGTCGCTCTCATTGTCAGATGGTTCATGGGGCAGCATTGCGTCCAGCATGGTCGTTACCTTCCGGCCATGTACCAGCTGGAAAGGTGTGAATCCAGTGGTCTCTTGAACCGCCGTATTGTAGGCGAACGTGACGTAGGGCAGCACCTCGTCCCACGTCTTGTGCTCTACGTCGACGTACATAGAGATCATGTCGGCGATTGTCTTGTTGAGTCGCTCCGTCAGCCCGTTGGTCTGCGGGTGGTATGCGGTGGTACGACGGTGGCTGGTGTGACTGAGCCGGAGAATTTCTTGGGTCAGCTGTGCCATGAACGACGATCCGCGATCTGTAATCATAGTAAAACATATAAAATAGCGCAACAGAAACAAGGACAAGAAGTAAACAGGACAGGCGCTAACTTTCAACTAGTTTTATTCTGGAAAATCGAACACATATATACACACGCCAGGCAAAGCAGCACCACGTAAAAGTTGATTAATTTTTCACCCGATCATTCAAAAACTGAAATTCATTACAATGAAGAACAATAGAAGTGTCGCTGACACATGCCGTCCCACTTTTTTTGATAAAGAAAGCTTCCAATAGCTCTCGAGCGACCGTCTCTCGGCTTCTTCCTAGTATCCGCATCTGCTGAAGTCGCGGAACACAGCCACACGTGTTGCAATGTATGGGCAAACGCGAGCCATATTTATTTTTTACTGATAATGCGTGCTCCCGTGCTCGGTCATTGATGCACCGCCCCGTCTGGCCAATGTATACCTTTCCACAACTCAGGGGGATTTCGTAGACCACACCCACTGTGCAGTCCACGTAAGGGGTGACGTGTTTTTTGTCACACGGTGCTTTTGCCTCCTCATCAGAGATGCGGGCGCACAATCCAGCCAACTTCTTTGGGGCAGAGAATACAACTGGAACATCGTACTTGGTTGCAACTTTCTTCAGATTGTGGGCAACCTTGTGTATGTACGGAATGACCTCTGGTCTTTTTGTTCTCTGCCTCGTTGGGACCTTTCTTTTCAACCCCTTCATTTTTTGTAAGGCGGTCTCCGCCACAGAAACCAAGACCGAACACGGGAAGCCAGCTAATTCCAGTCTAGAAATTTGGTATTTAAAACTAGCATCCGCCTGATGGTCACAAGACTTCAGCAGTGCAGACTCCAGGCACGAAGTTGCAATCGCTCTCTTAACAGTCTTTGAATGCGCTGAATCAAAAGGAAGTAACTCTTTCCGCGCGCGAGGTCGATACATCCAGCACACGCGTCGTTCGTTGATAGTGATGTTAATATCTAAAAACTGCAAATGATTGTTGTCAGGAAGCTCATGAGTAAAAAATAAACCTTTCCCATGTTGTTCAAAAGCTGACAGAATACTTTGTACTGTATCACAGTGCGTCACAGGGGTGTTAGTTTTTAAAAGTACAAGAAAATCGTCCACGTATCTAAAAACCTTAAGAACATTGTCGGCGTCTAAAACACGATTCAATTCACGATCAACAGCGGACAAAAAAATGTTACAAATCACCGGAGCGACGCATGACCCAATACAAATGCCTTTGCGCTGGATAAACAGCTTTTCATCGAACGACACAAACGTGCTACTCAGATAAAATTCCAGTAATGCCATGAAGCTGTCCAGAGGAATACCAGAAGCATTCTGGAAAGCCACCACGCCACTTGCTTCGATACACCCGATGACAGAGCGGTACATTTCTTCATGCGGCACTGAATAAAACAAATCCTCTACATCAATAGAAAAAGCGTAACCAACAGAATTGTTACTTCTTAATTCTTCAATCACGTCCAACGAGTTCCTGGTCGCGAAGGGGTCATTCACAATAAGCCCATTAAGGCGTTTTAGCAGATATTTGCTGACCTCCTGTTGCCAAGTACGTTTCTCACTAACAATACTTCGGAACGGAAAACCCTCCTTATGCGTCTTCACATTAAAAAAAAAAAAAAATTTTAATGTGAAGACGCATAAGGAGGGTTTTCCGTTCCGAAGTATTGATAGTGAGAAAGGTACTTGGCAACAGGAGGTCAGCAAATATCTGCTAAAACGCCTTAATGGGCTTACTGTGAATGACCCCTTCGCGACCAGGAACTCGTTGGACGTGATTGAAGAATTAAGAAGTAACAATTCTGTTGGTTACGCTTTTTCTATTGATGTAGAGGATTTGTTTTATTCAGTGCCGCATGAAGAAATGTACCGCTCTGTCATCGGGTGTATCGAAGCAAGTGGCGTGGTGGCTTTCCAGAATGCTTCTGGTATTCCTCTGGACAGCTTCATGGCATTACTGGAATTTTATCTGAGTAGCACGTTTGTGTCGTTCGATGAAAAGCTGTTTATCCAGCGCAAAGGCATTTGTATTGGGTCATGCGTCGCTCCGGTGATTTGTAACATTTTTTTGTCCGCTGTTGATCGTGAATTGAATCGTGTTTTAGACGCCGACAATGTTCTTAAGGTTTTTAGATACGTGGACGATTTTCTTGTACTTTTAAAAACTAACACCCCTGTGACGCACTGTGATACAGTACAAAGTATTCTGTCAGCTTTTGAACAACATGGGAAAGGTTTATTTTTTACTCATGAGCTTCCTGACAACAATCATTTGCAGTTTTTAGATATTAACATCACCATCAACGAACGACGTGTGTGCTGGATGTATCGACCTCGCGCGCGGAAAGAGTTACTTCCTTTTGATTCAGCGCATTCAAAGACTGTTAAGAGAGCGATTGCAACTTCGTGCCTGGAGTCTGCACTGCTGAAGTCTTGTGACCATCAGGCGGATGCTAGTTTTAAATACCAAATTTCTAGACTGGAATTAGCTGGCTTCCCGTGTTCGGTCTTGGTTTCTGTGGCCGAGACCGCCTTACAAAAAATGAAGGGGTTGAAAAGAAAGGTCCCAACGAGGCAGAGAACAAAAAGACCAGAGGTCATTCCGTACATACACAAGGTTGCCCACAATCTGAAGAAAGTTGCAACCAAGTACGATGTTCCAGTTGTATTCTCTGCCCCAAAGAAGTTGGCTGGATTGTGCGCCCGCATCTCTGATGAGGAGGCAAAAGCACCGTGTGACAAAAAACACGTCACCCCTTACGTGGACTGCACAGTGGGTGTGGTCTACGAAATCCCCCTGAGTTGTGGAAAGGTATACATTGGCCAGACGGGGCGGTGCATCAATGACCGAGCACGGGAGCACGCATTATCAGTAAAAAATAAATATGGCTCGCATTTGCCCATACATTGCAACACGTGTGGCTGTGTTCCGCGACTTCAGCAGATGCCGATACTAGGAAGAAGCCGAAAGACGGTCGCTCGAGAGCTATTGGAAGCTTTCTTTATAAAAAAAAAGTGGGACGGCATGTGTCAGCGACACTTCTATTGTTCTTCATTGTAATGAATTTCAGTTTTTGAATGATCGGGTGAAAAATTAATCAACTTTTACGTGGTGCTGCTTTGCCTGGCGTGTGTATATATGTGTTCGATTTTCCAGAATAAAACTAGTTGAAAGTTAGCGCCTGTCCTGTTTACTTCTTGTCCTTGTTTCTGTTGCGCTATTTTATATGTTTTACTAAGATGAACCAACTAGCCCAACAACGTACCTTACTGATCTGTAATCAGAACTTCGGGAGCGCCGTGCCGGAGGACAATGGAATCAAGCAAAACTTGGCGACTTCAACCGCAGTCCCCGAAGGAAGGGCTTTCGTTTCTGCGTACCGCGTGAGATAATCTGTGGCGACGATTATCCAACGGTTTCCCAGGGTCGACGGCGGAAAAGGACCAAGTAGATCCATTCCGATCTGCTGGAACGGTGCAGTTGGCGGAGGAATTGGCTGCAGGAGACCTGCCGGCTTCGTCGGCGGTTTCTTGCGTCGCTGACACTCGTGGCAGAATCGGGTGTAGTGGTGGACGGTTTTGGGGAGCTTGGGCCAGTAATACTTTTCACGAATACGGGCCAATGTCCTGCTGTATCCAAGTTGTCCGGACGTCGGGTCGTCGTGACATGCTTGAAAGACCTCCTCTCGAAGGTCGGTCGGGATTACCAGCAGCCACGGCGAGTTGTTGTCCCCGAAGTTCTCTTTGTAGAGTACACCTTGTCGAATGGCGAAGGTTGGCAGGGCTCGTGAGAAAACACGGGGCACGGTACTCACGCGCCCTTCCGGGTGCTCCATTAAGGCGCGCAGCTCCGGATCGTCTCGTTGACGTCGTGCCATGTCATCGGTGTTCGCTGCCCCTAGAAAGCACTCGTCGTCATCGTCGTCGCTGCTGCCGGGAGGTGTTTTGACAGGGGCCCTGGACAGGCAGTCAGCGTCGCTGTGCTTGCGTCCCGACTTGTAAACCACAGTCATGTTGAACTCTTGTAGCCGGAGGCTCCATCGAGCGAGGCGTCCTGACGGGTCCTTGAGGTTCGCAAGCCAGCAGAGCGAGTGGTGGTCCGTGACTACGCGGAACGGCCTTCCGTACAAGTACGGACGAAACTTCGTAATTGCCCAGACGACCGCAAGGCATTCTTTCTTAGTCGTGCAGTAGTTTCTCTCTGCCTTGGACAGTGTCCGACTTCCGTAGGCGATGACTCGCTCGGTGCCTTCTTGTACTTGAACTAGTACCGCGCCAAGTCCTGCGTTACTTGCGTCAGTGTGAATCTCACTGTCCGCATCCTGATCGAAATGTCCAAGAACCGGAAGCGTCTGGAGTCGTCGCTTCAGCTCGTCGAATGCTTGCTGCTGTTCCTCGGCCCATTCGAACCTCTCGGCGTCCTTCGTGAGGTTTGTGAGTGGTGCGGAAATCCTTGCGAAATCCCGAACAAAGCGACGATAGTAGGCACAAAGTCCAAGGAATCTTCGCACGGCCTTCTTGTCTGTCGGCGCTGGAAATGACGCGACGGCGCGAGTCTTCTCTGGGTCGGGGCGAACGCCTTCGTTACTAACCACGTGGCCTAGAAACTTCAGTTCGTCATAGGCGAAGCGACACTTTGACGGCTTGAGGGTGAGTCCGGCGGTCCGTATGGCTTGAAGAACAGCACGGAGTCGTCGCCAGTGCTCGTCGAAGTCGGTGGAAAACACTACGACGTCATCGAGGTAGACGGGACAGCTCTGCCACTTCAGTCCTGCCAGTACGGTGTCCATGACACGCTGGAAAGTCGCTGCCTTCTCGACTTCCAGCTGCACATTTTTGTTGACTACAGATTTTTGTTGACAGTGTAATTTGATGTTCTAGTGAATTCGAGAACCGTCTTGCTGATTCGGTGTGTAGAACATTCTCACCTCGAATCAGCAAGACGGTTCTCGAATTCACTAGAACATCAAATTACACTGTCAACAAAAATGTGAAGTTCGCCAATAAACAGTTTCTTCTCTGAACAATCCCCGTCACTTCGCGCGTGTCGTTGCCTCCGAGCAACACTATCACAAACACACACAAATGATTTTTAGAGCGCAGCTTTTAGGAGCCCGTTTCCGGCTTGAGCGGCGTCGGCGTCGCTGTCGCCGTCGCCGTCGGCGTAACCGCGCGGTGCATTATGGGTAAATTTTCCCGAAGGAACCCGAGGTTCTCCCGAAAGACCTCGGGTTCCTTCGGGAGGACCTTGGAAGAACCTCGGGTTCCTTCGGGAGGACCTCGGGTTCTTTCGGGAGGACGTCGGAGGACCTCGGGTTCCTTCGGGAGGACATCGGAGGACCTCCGGTTCCTTCGGGAAGACCTCGGGAGGACCTCGGGAGAACCTCGGGTTCCTTCGGGAGGACCTCGGGTTCCGTCGAGAGGACCTCAGGGAGAGGGGTCACGTGACCTGGGGGGTCACGTAACCCCTCTCCCCAGGTCACGTGACCCCTCCCCCCATGTCACGTGACCCCTCCCCAGGTCACGTGAGACCTAACCCCCCCCCCCCCCGAGGTCACGTGACTCCCCCCCCCCCCCCCCCCGAGAACACGTGACCCTCAGTACCCTTCCCTCCTCCTCCTCAAGAGCTGCGCTCTAATTCAGCGTTACAGGGAGTTGTAAACGGCTTTCATTTTTATGACTTTCTACTACCTGTACATGCACTCGGGAACTGTATACGTAGGAAATGACGTATTTCATAGGTGTCAATGAAACAGACCGACGTAATACGAACCAGACGTGCTTCAGGGGAACAAACTGACAACGTACAAAAGCGGTAAGCGGTTTACGTTAGCGCGGAGGCAGAATACAGAGTTTTCGTAGATCGTTTTCACCATCCCGCAAGGCCCTCCGCAACCCGCTAGAATAGCGGGAACTCCACAGTTCAAGGCTATCGGCGCGCAGGCGCAGTAGCAACTTCTTCGTTGCGGAACGCTTAGCGGAGGGGGCAGCGCGGTCTACGAAAACTCCGTATTAAGTTTGAAGCGAAGAGAATTTTCGTGGCAAGCACAAGCAAAAAGGAAATTCGTAGCTTATTTGAGTGATCCATTGAATAGGTGTTGTCATGTTTTGAGGGTATATAGACAGTTGCGCATATATTTTTGAAAGTCAATGTGCATTGTTGTGTGCTCATTACGAAACTCTATGAGCAAGCGTGTGGAACTCTGAATTATGCTTACCTTGTTCAACCCTTTGCACTGTAGATAATTGACACCACTGTCCTGTATAAACACTCGACTGCCTGTCCTTATATATGGTAAATTGTTCATTCACTCATATGTTGAGCTTCTTCTGCGGATGTAAAGGGGAGGTGGGGGCTTCGCCAAGTAGCGACATGCTGCTTTTTAGAGCGCAGCTCTTAGGGGCCCGTTCCCGGCTTGAGCGGCGTCGGCGTAACCAAGGTCACCCCAAGGTCACGCGGCCCCGCAAGGTCATCCCAAGGTCACATGACCCCCAGAGGCCACGTGACCCCTCCCCCAGGGTCACGTGACACCCGAAGTGACGTGACCCCCCGAGGTCACGTGACCCCCCCCCCCCCGAAGTCACGTGACACCTCCGAGGTCACGTGACCACCCCCAGGGTCACGTGACCCCCCGCCGAGGTCACGTGACCTCCCCGATGACGTCATCGTCACTGATGACGTCACCGGCATCCGCATCGTCATCGTCATCAGCACTGATGACGTCATCAGTGACGTCACTGATGACCTCACCGGCATCCGCATCGTCATCGTCACGGATGACGTCATCAGTGACGTCACTGATGACGTCACCGACATCCGCATCGTCATCGTCATCATCGCTGATGACGTCATCGGAGTCCGCATCGTCATCGTCACTGAGGACGTCATCGGCATCGTCACGTGACCCCCCAGGTCACTTCACCCCCCCCCCAGTACCCTTCCCTCCTCCTCCTCAAGAGCTGCGCTCTAATTCGGTGTTACAGGGAGTAGTAGTAAACGGCTTTCACTTTTTTAGAGCGCAGCTCTTAGGGGCCCGTTCCCGGCTTGAGCGGCGTCGCCGTCGGCGTCGGCGTCGGCGTAACCAAGGTCATCCCAAGGTCACGTGGCCCCCAAGGTCATCCCAAGGTCACGTGACCCCTAAGGTCACGTGACCCCCCGAAGTCACGTGACACCCCCAGGTCACGTGACCCCCGCCGAGGTCACGTGACCTCCCCGATGACATCGTCACTGATGACGTCAAACGGCATCCGCATCGTCATCGTCATCATCACTGATGACGTCATCAATGATGATGACGATGACGATGCGGATGCCGGTCACTGATGACGTCATCAGTGACGATGACGATGCGGATGCCGGTGAGGTCATCAGTGACGTCACTGATGACGTCATCAGTGATGATGACGATGCGAATGCCGGTGACGTCATCAGTGACGATGACGTCATCGGGGAGGTCACGTGACCTCGGCGGGGGTCACGTGACCCTGTGGTGGTCACGTGACCTGGGGGTGTCACGTGACTTCGGGGGGCATCCGCATCGTCATCGTCATCATCACAGATGACATCAGTGACGTCACTGATGACGTCACCGACATCCGCATCATCATCGTCATCATCGCTGATGACGTCATCGGAGTCCGCATCGTCATCGTCACTGATGACATCATCGGCATCGTCACGTGACCCGCCAAGGTCACGTGACCCCCCCCAGGTCACTTCACCCCCCCAGTACCCTTCCCTCCTCCTCCTCAAGAGCTGCGCTCTAATTCGGTGTTACAGGGAGTTGTAAACGGCTTTCACTTTTTTCCCTGCCTTCCCCTCTTCGATGGAGAAGAAAGAAAACTTGGTTCATTGATTGATTTAGTTATTAATCTTTTAATTCGGAAGGCGCAATATGTAATTTGCGTAAAAGGCACATATTACAGGATGCGTGATATATATAATGACTGACTAACGAAAAAGTTAAAAATATATCTCAGCAAACAATCTCAGTAACCAACAAAAAAGAAAAAAATCGCAACCCAAGAAGGCAAATTTCGCCACAGACTCAGAAACCTACAAGCAGTGAGTGTGAGACATTATTTATTAATGATAGGCGTCATGAAGATGAAATAACAGACAAGACATTAAAATTGCGAGAACTATGAATAGCCACAAATGCCACTTCGATAAGGGAGAAGTAGATATTTCACTGAGATTAAAACCTGATTTACATTGGTTACAAGTTCCAAGCATGCATGAAGAATGCTGTGCAAGAAAAGTCAAATAAAATACAATACAATACAATACGAGCTATATACCGTGTTTACTGCTAGAACACGACTGCGAACTCGGAGTCCTGAGTGCCACAGCATGCCATGACCACTAATTCGGCATCGTAATCGGCTAATTTTGTGAAGTGGAAGCATTTGACACTTCATTTTTGCCTCATTTTTGGAAGGCGTTGTGTGACTAACTTCGCCAGGGTACAACAAAGAAACCGAAAGCCTCCAGAATATAGAGTAGTGGAACGAAGCGTTTGGACGGTCGCTTTTTATGATTGGGGCGACGTGGGCAGGTGCCCTAGCCTCAGCGAGAAGAACTGAGACACCAGAACCTCCATCAGCCTCTCTCCAACTGTGGTGACCGACGTCGAGGCATCGCAGTCGATGTCACTTGCTAACGCAGCGATGCAAGATTGAAACTCTTCACTGTCTGTGTTCTCAGTAGCAACGATGTCTGAAACCGAGTCAGTAGACATGTTCAAGGAGACTGCGCAGATCCGGGTCCAGAATGCTTCGGCATGTGGGCATCTGGATTGCTCGGTTCTCTTTGAAACTTCGACTTCGAAACTTCGAAACACGTTTAAATCAGCACAGACTTTTTCGAGACGGTCTCCTTCACGCTGCTCAATGTCCATCGGAACGAGACCATTCTCCAGAATGTCACACGGGACTGACGGAAAGTCGTGTTGCCTTACTGAAACCTCGGCTGACTGTTCGGAAGTGGATGGCAGGGAGCAGTCGCGAAAACTTAACGAAGCCTGATGGGCTGGCTCACTGCGCTGAACCGGCGAACCGTCTTGAAGGCTTGGTGACGTCTGGACGGGAACAGTGCGTGAACGTGTGGTGTCACAAGAACTGGTTGCGTTACAGGATCTGGTTGCGTCGAAACGACTGTTCGCTCTAAAAGAACTGTTTGCACCACAATAACTTGTTGCACCAGAAGGACTGGTTGCGCCACCAGAGCAGGTGGTTGGCAAGACAAGTGCCCAGAAGTCTTGTTGGGCGACTGTGGGTAACGGGTACCGACCTGGGGACTTTGCTCCCTGTTGAGGTAGGACTGCCGGTCGTGGGCTCATCGGGAGACCAGAGGAGTCGCAGTCGCGTACTTTAGGCCGCTTGCTTTCAGAAGGCTTGGAGCTGGTCTCTGGCAGGTCCTGATCCAACTGTTTTGGCTCCAATGCACGTAGGGGTTGTCTCTCCTCGGCACACCTCTGATACGTTGCGCTGCTTGAGATGAAGGCAAACGAATATAAACCTACTTAAGGCTCTAGATTCACCAGCACAACAGTCATTTAGGCTCGTCCAAAATTAGCGTCTTGACGACCTGAATAACAATTTTAGCAGCGTACCTCGTTTACGAATATGTCTTTCTGTGATCAGCTGAAGACGTTCAAGAATAGGGCGTAAAAAAAGGTTGACTTAAGTGTCTGCGAGTGGTATAACAAGAACGCGTCAACTCAAGCAAAGTAGGATGTTCGGTCTACTTACCCTGCTGTGCGCTTTCGTTTCGCGTTCATAGCTGGGATGCCCCTTTTCTCTGTCTTGAGCTTCATTTGGGACCGGGAGGCACTGCGAGCGACGGTCACGAACTGGAGTTGTCTGAGAACCACTGACTCTGGATTACCAGGTCCAAAGAACTGGACAACTAGTTGGTACCGTCTGAACAGGTCCATGCATACCTGCGTGTATCACGTTCCCAAGGTATGGGAAAAGAAAAAAACGCTGGCGCTCAGCTACTTTTACGTCAGTCAGCAGCTTCCTCGCATCGGCCACGTGAACGGCTGGACAGGCCAATAAACATAAATATACAAATGAAGAGTACAGTCGCGCAAAAACACAAATACAAAAAAAAAAAAAAAAAAAAAAAAAAACGGAGGACAGATGAATGCATCTATAAACTAAGGAGTCCTGCCGAACACGAAAGTGATGATGATCGTTGTGACCGTTGCCCTGATCTGATTCATGTGCCATGTTACGGATGTGATGCCTGGTTTGTCGCTGCGGGCGTCTGCCGCAACGAAAAGTCTGTGATGATAATGACTCTACTCTGCCATTCTCCAAAACTGTTAAAGATAACGTGAACGACGGACCATGTTTGAACCTCTTCACTTTTTGACATGAACGGCCACCACGGACGAGACCAAGCAGGACGTTAAGCCATAAGTTTGGTGGAAAATGGGACGCCATTGAATATGAATACTTAGAACATCTTCTCAATCAGCGATCGTCTCTCAATTGTCCGGAGGGTCGTGTCTTGTACTTTACACAAAGATGCTGAGATGATGCGGTCGGCAACTTGCACGACGGATTATCTTGGTAGATGATGATGCCAATAAAGGTGGGAAACAGGAGGTAATGCGTCCTTCAGTGCAGTACACTGATTATATCGAAATTTTATAACATAATCTTAGGCCGCTAAGCGGCTGGGTTGTTCTTGACGAGACAACGAAACTATATATTAGTAGGATGCGGTTGACAGCAAACGCGTCAGGATGTGATAACTGTGGAACACAAAAGGATTTATTAAAGATAACCTTAGGCCGATTAGCAGATCGGTTGGTGGTCAACCATACGTCAGTGAATCCGATGAATTCTGACATCCAGCATAGGCCACTCAATGCTCCAGAGGGATGAACGTAGCTGGAAACTGAAAAAAAAAAAGAGAAGCGACTTTTGTCATTTTTATATTTCTGCTACTTTCTAGTTTTTCTAAGACAATACAAAATATTTAGAATTAAAATAGACATGATGACACATTTGTAATTCGTCCAAAAGTTAAACAGCAATGTTTAACCCCACCGGCCTGCATGCTCCGTCTTTTTATGTGTAATTCTTTCGCTTGTTCTTAGACCATAACGATGCGCTCATCTGACTACCAGCAGAAGCTTATCTTTAACATTCTGTAGCAGAGTTTTCGGTGGAGCCATCTACAATCGTTGTAGTAAACACTTCACGCGAGGATTTGGTTTAATGCCGAAAAACAGCTCGCTTGATTGGCTTTGTCGGTGGTCAGTGAATCCGATCAATTGGGACAGTCTTGAGGAAACAACCAACCGAGCAACTTTCAAAAAGTCTGCTTTTAAAATTAAGAAACAAAAGACCTGCGTTTAGCTTTGATTATCCAGCTTTAAAAGCTATCATTGATACTTTGTATGGTATAAAGACTTGGGTGGTAAATGTTCAAGAAGAACGACCAAATTATCAGAAGAAAGAGCGAACCAAGCGCCATGAAGACCTGTTTCTTACTATTTAAATTCCGCATAGGGGGCTCCCTGTCGGCAATTAAGACGCCGTCAAGTCCTCGAAGCATCATTTCCGTCGGCACAAAGAGGAGAACCAGTCTGTAAATTCCCTCGGGTTGGAGGCCTCGGACCCGGATGATCAGGGCCGGAGTCATCCTCCTACGTTGAGAAAAGCGCGGGACATCATTCAATTGCCTGTCAGTATACCCATACTGTCAAGCCTGAGAACAACCCACTCGACTGAGTATACCTCGTGAAGTTCACTCCTTTCATAGATACAAATTTCTTAATTTACCTTTCGAAAGTACCGGGTTACCTGCCGTGTTAAAAGTAATATTTAACGTTATTAGCAAATCTGCACTGCTTCAGGATTCGTGCGGCAGCTTGTCCCAAGCGAACCGATTCATGGATGCTAACGTCTTGCCATCTTACATACAAGTCCAGCGGGTGAGCGCCGCCTGTTCATCTGACAGGTAGAGCGGGTGAAATCCAAAGGTGCTTACAGTTTGAATGAAGATATTAGAGAGGAACTTTCTCTAAAGTTCTAAATAGCAGCCTAAGTTTGCCTAAGGGACGTATTAATCCTGGGGACTATACGTTCCGCTAAGATGGTTCGGCGTTGACCCAATCCTACGAGAAAACCGTCATGAAGATCCGTCGCGAGGGACTGATGTCACGTGACACAATTACGTCACGTGTTTCTGACGTCACAGTGTCCCGTGACGTGATGTAACCTGATATGACGTTATTTAACATCACGACGTTAGGTTTCACCATGAAGTCGCTTGACGTCACGGGGTCACATGACACCATGACGTCATGCAAAGTCAGTCATGTTACCTCATACCGCCACGTTACGTCAAACACACCTTAAAGGCCGACCAACGAGCAGAAAGGGGAAAACTCAATTCCTCCTTTCCATTTGAGAAGGAGAGAGACACTCCTCCTCTCTGCGGGGAGTTGCTCGGAGACCCGTTCCCGTGGGCAGAAAAAGAGAGAAGAGTGCGAGAGGGAATGGAGAGAAAGAAACTGGGAACCGGGTTTCGACCCGGCAGAAGACAATTCTGGCCTTTAAGTCCAGACGCAGCCGAAGCTACGAGCTGATGCGACCCATCAGACAGCGTCAAAAGCGCTGCATCATGCATGGTGTTTGTAATGTTTTCGTACGTGTACCCTCATCGCCGAACCAATCATAAACAAGAAAGTCCAACTGACTTGCCCTTTTGACGCTGCATGATTGGTTCCATTAGCAGCTCGAAGCGTCGGCTGTGTCTAACGAAGTACAGAGCAATTTTGTAACAGCCGTGAGCCTCGGTGGCTTTTCATATCGAATACCTAAAGCGAATACAGGCAGGGGAAAAATGTGCTCGCCAATTTTATCAGCGTTGCTCACTTACAGGTGGGGTTAGGATGGTCTGCCCACCGGATTCTTTACGTCTTCTATCTCGATCAAGCGCGGGACACAGATTGGACACGGGTGCCAAGTCAGCGTTCGCCAACGTCCATAGTTCTACCGCTGTCTCACTAACTGGACACGAGTCCAGGGCCAACGCTGATGCAGCGTTCGGCTACAAACAAGTACTTTACTTTTGTTGCCCACACAGCTGAAGTGAACTGCTGTTAGTGCGTGTCTGTTTGGGACATGACATAGATGGTGTCCCAAGTGGACCTTCCGCAGAAAACGAGCGGGAAAAATCAACGCCCGGCAATATTAAAAGCTCGATCTTTCACCAAATGTACACAGAGCAGGTCAGTTCTACCGCCAGACGTCCTCAAGGCGCAGTTCTCATCCCGTAAAAAGAAATTAGAGCGAAAAACTCGCCCTAGTCAAGGTTGGTTGCGTTCGCACACGGCCAAGCAAGCGACGCTATTTGCTTGTGGCGCCACCTCCCGATAGCCCCAGCGAGACGACGACGTACTCTGTTGTCTTCTCGCTGCGCCTATCGGGAGATGGCGCCACACGTAGATACCATCGATAACTCGGTCGTCTGAGAACGCGCTCAGCCCTGGCTTTATTCTTTGCCTTATTTTTTTTTTTTAAGAAAGGATCTTCGCTTTGCGATTACACAAGGTACACCTGCCCTGCTCAGTGCACAGTCGGTGAACGTTTGAGCTATGTGCAGGCGGCAATTCTTCCGGCTTGTTTTACAGCGGAAGGTGCGGTCGGGACACCCTTTATAATGTTTCTTTCCAACATTAGATGGAGTTTAATGTATTCTACTTGAAATCGAATCCTGGCAGGAGAAAGCGGTGCAACCCTACCTAATACTGTTGGTCACTTCCATCTCGTGGGTCTCAGCGGCCAGTTGAGCCCAGATGTCCTTGTGGACCAGTTCAGCGGCCAAGACAAGGCGCCCGTCAGTATCGTTGGCTGCGTCGGCTTCCAAAAAATAAACTTGTATTCATCATTCTGGTAATCCCGAGGACCACTTGACGTATCGCGCGGGCATTATGCGTGCGTTATAATTTTCTATGCTTGATTACTGGTTTGGCTGGTTTCGCTTCTACACTGCACACACGACGCACCCTCGTGTTTTCCAGGTTCGTCAGAACGATCAACAAAAGCATAGCCTCCTTTATATATAATCACAAAGCCTGGCAGATTCGGAGCGCGAGGATCTGGTATCACAGAGCATCAAAGAGCCATTTCTCGGGGAACCTGGACGTCAGAGCAGAGCTTTTGCAGCGGCGAGGTCCACACTTCTCTCGAACGAACAAGTGTGTTTCGGTGTCTCGCCGCAGCGGGGCGCCAGTCACGTGACTTTCCTCTTATCCGTTGTGCGCCGCTCCATCTTTTTTTATTTCGGCGGCCGCTTCTCGTGGCGATATGCCAGGCTCTGTCAGTATATACGAGGCAATGACATAAGTTTATAAGAGATTTTATAACTACTGACATGATTAAAAATACAGCGCGAGGTTTCTATCTTCGACAACGCTTAAGCGTCTCGTGAGCCTCGTGCGTGCACACCCTGCCAAAGCATGACGGAAGGCAACGAGCGCGTGCCGAAGACCGGGGATTCGAATGAGTCCCCCTGCCGTTATTATCTCGTCACTGACTACAATAGAAAACACGACTTCATTATGGACTGCACGTCGATTACCCACCCAAGCGTTACACTTTGGGTACTAACTGCGTTACAACCGTCTCGGAAATACATTTTGAGTAACGGTGCATTTCAAGTACCTCACCTTAAGGACATTCCGTGAGCGTGTTGCATAGCATACTCGTGCTGCAGTACAGGTAGGCGACTACAGCAGTGGACAATGTAAGCTAAAGAAACCGAGCGATGACTTACTTGTATCGCTAGAAGCCGCCTCGACCTGTCGACGAGACATGGCGTGCGGACGAGAGTGAGGTCGCCACGACTATCTGACTCAGCCTGTTTTTTTCCCACGCTTTCGAGCACTTTGATGTGATTTGCCTTTACTCTTTACTACCGCCCACCCACGCGTTTGTCGTCGCCTTCTGAGTGCGTGGACCCTACGCCCGTCACGGGATAATTTCCTTGTTGTCTCAACAGACAGAAGTGATGATAACTAGAAACGCCCCCGGTATACCAGCACGTGCGCAGAAAAAGCGCGCTATTTTTAAGCATGATCATGCTGAGTCAGAGAGTGTGCCACTGGGCTCTCGCCCGTGTGCTAACTTTCGTTGCTTGTTCAACTTGGATGGATGAATGAACAAGGCTGAGCCCTTTAAATCGGGAGGCGGCTCGCGCCGCCTTACTAAAGCTTCTAATTTAAATTAACTTATCTCCGATTAAATTCGTAATCAATGAAGAAAGGCAAGATAATCTTGTATCGCTATTAAGCACAAGCCTTCATCTACCATTCTCCACGAAACTCAATTCTTCCCTCGACTCATGCCTCCAGTTCGATAACCTTTGCTTGGTGATCTCAGCTTTCCCAGCGTCTATTTTTTTGTTGCTACATTTAAAGCGCAAAGCCTTCACACTAAATCAGTATCGCCTTGAACAACTCCCGAATGAAGCCGTTTACTGTAAGGTATTAAGTTCACAGCCATCTTCTCTTGTTCCCCACATGCCACTCACACCGTATCTATGGCCTGATATTTCGCTCTGTACACCGTAGTTAGTAACGCCCCTGTCGTGGCCTCAATCAACGATCGCTTCTCCTGGAATCGTCATAGACGATTTCCTTAGCAATATCCATCCTATATTTTCTATAAGGCTCCAAAGTCGTTTTTTTGTTTTCTTCCCAGCTTCCCATATTTGCCTTTCCGTTGCTTTAACGCTCTTCTTAACTGTCATTTCCTAATCTGAGCCACTTCGTATCAACGGTCTTCATGTGCAAGTACACGTAGCAGAGCGCGTTGAAAACTACAGAATACACAGAAAGAATAAAACACACGAAGGACGAACACAGACACTGTGTTCGCCCTTCATGTGTTTTATTCTTTTTGTGTATTTGCACAAATAGCCAAAAACTCTCCATGCCCATCATTGTTCCTCCTCGACGTTCACTAGTTTCTACTCAAGTTATATCTTACTACTAGCGTTCCTGCCCTCAAATGGTGACCACCCTAAATCACCATGTACCTTATGATTTAGTTTTTTACCATGCGCTTTCAACGCCAGTCTACACACAGCGAGTTGTTTTACTTCTAACCTTGCTTGGATGTCAGCATTTATACCAGGGTGTCGAACCGGAACCGAACCGAACCGAAAACCGAAACCGAAGCGGTATTTTTTCGGAACTGAACCCGAACCCGAACCGTTATATCGTTATCGCGATGAACCCGAACCGGAACTGAACCGGAAAAAAAATAACGGTTACCGCTAAAACGGTTCGGCCACGCGCTGTTGACAATGAATGTGCTATCAATGCTATTTGTTTTTTAAGTGCCGTCAACTGACACACACCTCGCTTACATATTTTTCTTCTCCACTCAGTCTTAGGAATATAAACGCTGCATTCATGAAACTTGACAAACGCTGCATCCATGAATCTTGACAAACGCTGCATCCATGAATCTTGACAAACGCTGCATCCATGAATCTTGACATAGGAACCAGTATTGCGCTGGTCGCGGCTTACACGGAAGAAAGAGAATTGGAAGGCTGTGCAAAAAAAAAAAAAAATCGCGTCACGGGATTTCATTTTTCTACAATCTTGTAAATCCTAAATGCTGCTGTGTGCTCAATTCATAACACGTTTCTAGAACGCGCGAGTTCTTGAAGCTTGCTTCCATCGGAATGAGAAAAGAAAAGGCTGTGGAGTTTGATAATAATGCATCCGGTTTCGTATAGGCACTTAGAAGCTAACATATTTGTGATACAGCGAACTCTTCTATTTTAATATTTATCCTCTTACGTCCTTCTGGCGTTGCGTTCGGTGAAGTGTTTTTCATATTCCGTATCTTGTTTAATGAAAACTTCTTTAAGGGTCTAATTTGAGGTACCGAAGGCTAGTTCAAATAAAGAAAGCTGTATTTTCTCCCCACTGTTCCTTCAATTGCTTACACGCCGAGGTGGCGGGATAGTTAGCGAGTTCTACTTGTAAGTGGGTTTGTAAGGAGGTCGCGGATTTTACAGCTACTGCGTCGGACCCAATTAGATGAAGTCCGAATGCGTAAACGTCGGTGAGGTAACCTTTGAGTGCCAATAAAGAAACCATTCCTGGTAGAAATCCCTGAGCCTTACACTACGATGTATCCCGTTTCGTATGTGCTGATTTCAGATGTTTCATTTGTAATTTATTTTGATGTTGCAATTTGTCATTTATAATTTCCGAACCGGTTCGCGAACCGGTTCGCGGATCGAATTAATCGAACCGGAACTGAACCGGAACAAAATAAATTTACCTGAAACTGAACCGTAACCGAACCCGTATTTTTTTCGGTTCGACACACTGATTTATACACAGAACTGCATTGACAAAAGTTAAAACTCGGCACCATAACTTCCTTCAAAATTCCACCACCTTATACCTATTGTTGGAAAAGAATCACCGATAACTTTTAGTAGTCGATTGGTTTATTCAGCTTACTTGGGTGAGGATCACATATTTCTCGCATTTTATAAGAAAAATATACAATTCATCGTAAAATGTCTGCGTAACCACTTGACTATTCATGTCAATAGGTTTGTTGTTTTTTGCCAAACCAATTGGCGAGGTTTCCTTTTGCCAGCTTGTACAATACTTCTTTCTAGACCCATATATTACTTGAAGGAATTGTCCGGTCAAATTTTGTAATCGAGAAAACAATTGAATATCATAGTTATTGCCTCGAGACGCATAGTACGTGCAATATCTGAATTTGATATGCCACTCTGCGTGAGTACTTGAATTTATACTGCTCCAATCGCATTCTTGCGTAATCGCTGCTTTCGCTGGCAACATTGCAGCTCTTGCGTCACAAAACGCAAAGCGAGCATTTTTGTCTCGTCGTTTGCTCAGTTTGCTAAGCTGTGAACTTCTCAGCGTGCCTTGTTTTGGTTGTTGTGCTCGACTTGTTTCGTGGTTGGGTGAGAGTTCTGTTGCGCGGTTGGGTGCCACAACCACCGGGCAGCACATGCAAGCCCCAAGACATGACGTTCCACACTTTTCCGCGAGGCGTGCAGTGACGAGCGAAGTGGATCGTCGCCGTTCGTAGGGACTGGGTTCCCGTCAAGATCGAGATCCCGCTTATGCAGCAATCATCTCACAGAAGAGAGCTACGAGCTGAAATCTAAACAAACAGAAGGCTGGTAAGCTGAGGTGTGATGCTGTGCCAGCGATATTAACCTACGTCCATCCACTCCTCGCCCAAATCGGATCAATCAATTTGATTATGCAGCGAAACCGAAACCAACAGCTAGGCCATCTGGAAACGTTACCAGAAGTTGTATTTAGCACGCGTGCAGCCCGATTCAGTTTGACCCGCGTGTGAAAATGGAGCGTGACTACGATCCACCAGGCAAGCTCGTCCAAGTCAAGTGACGACATGCATTTGAACGATTCGGCGTTTGTCTTCGACCCGCGGGCATCGCCCCCGAGGGAACGACCGGCAGCCTCATCACCGATCCAGTGGATCCGCCGACACGTGTACCCAGATGCCGCTTCGTGTACCTATAGGTGCCGCTTCAGAGGAGAAATCTGCATCCTTTGCTTTGCAAGCGCCCCAGTTCGATCGGTCGCAGTTGTGTTTGCGCGAAACAGCATACGTTTGTTCGAAGCTTATGGCTGTCTGCGAGTAATTTCGTGCTAAAAGGCGCGACTTTTTTTGCACATGCTTGGGAACTGCATTACAAGAACCGTCTTTCAGTACAGTACAGCCTAGGAGACTGCATAATTCAAAACAAAATACAAGACATCCGTCGACCAACGCTTGTTATCCCGACCATCCGACAAACCTTTGCGTTTTGTGACGTCACGCAGCAGCTACGGATATCAGCCATTGACACTGACGAAATTCGGGGTGCAGTTTTGTATATAGGCTCATGAAAGGTTTTATTAATAACGGGAGATCATATATCAAAATAAAAATGACGTTTGTCTACATGAAGGCTCCCTCGACGTAACGAGCGTAAGAACTTAAGTACTTCCGGTTGCGACCGGATAATCCCTTTAATACCCTAACGTCTCTTGTCATTACATAAAAACTGAAAGACTTCGTACTATTTTCATTAATACAAAATGAAACCTAACAATGCTTCCTAAAACGCTTAAGAAACAAACAAAAAAACAGTGACTTTCTTTTTTAGGAGACATTTCTTTTTTGCGGAAACTTGTAACGGAGGTTGTGAAGGATGACGTGTGCTTTCATATAGAACAAAACCCCATCGCAGTGACTTGCCATATATTTGGTTGATTTACAACCTCGACTTCCGAGCGCCATTATTCCTCGCCTGTCCAAACACATTGCGCAAGAAACACACATAGAAAAGGACGTCGGCGTTATTCCAGTCAGAATAATCAATATCTAAATTAGCGCAACGTACGGAAATAACTGCGACGTAGATTCGAGTACCGCGATGGTCTCGACGCGCTATTGGTTTATGGCCAACAAAACTTCTAATGCACGCCTGGTTTATCGACAGTCGCAGCTTTGTTGATGAAGCCCATTTTGACAGAACACGAGTAAATGAGAAAAGAAGTAGGCGCACACACGCCAACGTTTACAGTTGCGTCAACTTATTCCTTGCGCACTGGCGTATGTCTAAGGTGTCTCCATCAACAATGATATCGACGATCGGGTTAAAATGAAGCCCGTAACGTTACAGCTATTGGGACGCGATATTGTCACATGAAGGCTGATGTTGACTTTATGAAAGCAGCACCGTACCACCCCCAAAGAGCTAACTTAACGCGATCCATACAGGCAATATAAAAAGACTATCGGATTCATAAAACTTACCCATATGTTCGATCCGGAGCGATGCTTTCTAAATCTTGTTTTTCGCCCGTCGTCTGATGGCACAATGTGTTTGGAATTCGTTAGATCCAGCTAGACTTCCTGTTCGGCATCAAGGTTCTGACCAATGGGAGGGCTTACTGGAATAGCAGATGGCACCGTGCAATAGTGACGGCGTGTATTTCACGAGCCTGCAGTCTGTCATATTTTACACTGACTGGGATGACCTCTGACACTAGAAGTCGATGGGCAAATCGGGCTACGTCACGTTCGCGGCGTCACGGAATTAATTATTTTTCAGTCCGTGGGTTCGCCTGAAGCAATCCAGTGCAGTCAATGCGCCCTAGCTTTGCGCTTCTGACATAAGTGTTTATGCATTTCTATGGCTTTGAACCTTACAGTGCGCTCTGAATAGTGGTGAACCAAAGAATAGCGGCCTGCGTTTATTTTTGTTTCATGTTCAATTTTTGCCTTTCTGATGTCACACTTCCGTCTTGTGTCAGACCGTAGCGCAACTGGTGGAAGGTTTCGAAACCGTCGACGTCAAGGCCGAGGAGCTGAAGACGGTAGGCGGCTTTTCAGCCATAGTCTTATTGTTAGCCGCCAGAGTAAGGTCGATTGTGCGAATATTGACTTTACGAGCAGTAATACCCCAGTCAGCCGGGCTAATTTAGTGAACTTCAGATCCCCGAATGTCATTTCAAGTGTTTCGGTGCCACACGGAATAAATTAGAGTCACTCGGAAATGATGACACTAACGATGGATAGAGTATTGTTGGACAGCTAAAATGTTTAAGTAAAAACACAAATGTCTCAGTAATATTTAGTATTTTTAATGAAGACGCGGTATAGGACAACATTAGGTTAATTGACCATATTTATGCCAACGGTATGATTCCGATCGATCATCACATGCCAGGATAAACAAAGCAGCAAACTCACTTCAAGCCGACTGTGCTCTTCAAAAAGAAGCCACGTGGCACAATACACAAATTACACTAAAGGCGAAGTGCACTCCGGTGAAGTGCACTATATTGGCCCCCGGTCTCCCCCCAGCGACATCTGGTGCCTCCCTTTTAGACACGGAGGTAGGAAGCTTCTAGAGGCGACGTGGCGCCACCAGAACTGAAGCCGGAGGAGACTTCCGGTCGGGGGGGACACACTTCCAATGATAATCAAAATTAATAGACGTTTTTGGACGGACACGGGCAACCTCGGACGCTATTACCACTCATTCACACTGGAATGGCGCATTCACACTGGAAGCGGATCCGCGTTCGCGAAGCGGTCGCGGATGCGGTTGGCGAGCGACCCCGTTCAGACCCACCGAGAGGCGGTTGGCGGTTTCTCGGCGATCACGCGTGATCTTTTGAGACTTGCGTTTGGCAACCCTGTTTTACAATCCAAAATCCACTTTAATTCAAGATCCAAAGCCAAAGTTTTGCTATTTTGGCACTCGGAATATTTTTCTCCGGGATGTTCGCGCGCATCACAAGTTCAGGCAGCGAAAAAAGAAGCATGGACCCGCCAAACTCACCTGTGATTCCCTCGACTTCGCCCACACGCTAAGCCCAGCTAGGCGCGCCTTGCTGACTCAGAACAGGATGCCCCCGACCTTTTCTTCGAAGTGGACCCCTCCCGCATGAATAGCTGACCTTGTTTTCGGGATAGAGGGCCAGTTTTCCCCCCGCGTTGTTCGCTTTTATCGTTTTCGAAGTTGTGAGCGGTGGGGTGGACCGTGGTGCGGGAGAATGTGTTCGGTGCTAGCCGGTCGTGACTTCGTTGGTGGCGGACTCTCCTCTCGTCACTCGCTCGTCGATCGAGTCTACTCTTTGTTTGACATTAAGCTCAAATAAACGCCGTATGGATTACCTCTGAATTGTCTGGTACGTACACTTTATGCCTTGAGTAGGTTCCCTTTATTTATTTTATTAGTAGTAAACGTTACAGGTCGAGCTAGCGCAGGTATCCTGCTCCCTCCGCGGTAGTGCGTTGGCTACGCAATCGAGCTCACGACGTCCCTATCGGCCTTCCTGGTTGTCATGCACGGTGTCGAAAGCTTTCAATAGTTCACGCGACTATCCTAGTGGGTAAAAAAGCTGACATTTCGGTCGATCAGGGGCGGGTTCCGACGTTCTACGGTTAACAAGGCAGCGATTTTCGGCTGTGGCACCCGCAATAATAAACAAACTCTTATCCGAACCATATTACCGGTACGAATCCCGTTAAAATTACGAGTCAATTCTTTGCGCGGCGGATTCAAGTGACGGACGTGAACATCAAGCTTCTCCGATGATTTGTCGAAAGCTAAGACTACAGCGCTAGGACTACAGCGCCTTGGACGCCTCACCAGCGACGGGTGCCATCTTGTTTCGAAAGTCACTGACGTCACGTCAGCGTCGCGTTGTGATTGGTTGCCGCTTTGCGGTTCGTGAAAGCGGTTGGGAGAAATCGGTCCCGAAGCGGTTGGCAAAAACGCGCTCCAACCGCTCGATCCTAGCCGCTTTGCGGTTGAGAACGCGCGGATCCGCTTCGCGAACGCGGATCCGCTTCCAGTGTGAACGCGCCAGAAGCGGATCCGCGTTCGCAAAGCGGTAGCGAACGCGGTTGTATAAAGATCCAGTACAATTGCAAGCGCACTCGATGACATCCAGTGCGCGTGCAATTGTACTGGATCTTTACACAATCGCGTTCGCAACCGCATTGCGAACGCGGATCCGCTTCCAGTGTGAATGAGCGGTTAGAGAGACTTGGGCAACCTTGGGGTCGTTCGCAGTGACCGCGACCTTTACTTTCGTCTTCATCCGGGATTTTCTCGCTTGGCTGGCTTAAGCCGGTGTGTCGCCTACTCTCATTGCGGCCTCCATGCTTTTAGATGCTCATACATCCGATGGGAATTACAGAAGCTATGGTCTTGAACACCGCCCCATGTGCAGTGACGTGTCTGCGCGTCTGCGAGCCTGCTAAGCCGTCCCATCTTCGATAACCCTGCCACCTGCATTGCAAGTACGCGACGCTCGGTACGCTACGGACCAATAGTCTTTATATTGGTCGAGCTCAACCCGTTGACGTCACAAATTTGGAAGCCGTCAGATGGTCGCGACCCTAGCGGTGGCGCGGCATCGTAAGTGGATACGGGAGGTGCATGTTTTTCAGTGGACCGCTCCGCGGCTGTCCAATCGATGGGAAGCCTGGCAACCCCGAGTTCGAACGCCGCGACGCCAGCGACTCTGACGGCGCTTCTACGACCAATTACCAGGATCGCAACGATTTGAGATGTTTTCTCGTCGGCTTCGGTGACCTATTTGGTGTCATGTTCGCGGAGTTCCACTCACACCAGACAGACGCACATTCCGAAGACACCCTAGCGATGCCCCCGTGTCGGCCGTGTTAGTTTTGCGGTTCAGTTAACTTAAGTATCCGATGCATATCGGCCTATATGTAGTTTATCAATAAACTTCCCGACCAGCAATGTTGAGCAAAGTCATCCCAACCAGCCATGTTGAGGCTGCTGACCGCAGGTCGCGTATTACCTGACCGCGAAAGCATCCAACCAAAAATATTTCGTCTCAACTCTACGATGAACTACAGACGAAGCTGTTGGCCGCCAGGTCCAATCACAAGCCAGTTAAAGACCACGTGGTGTACATTGGTCCTAAGTGCATGCAAATGTGCCGCTCTGATTGCACGCGACAGGAATAATATTACATAATCGATGTCTCTCGCAAGGACACTTCTTTCGCGGCCCAACAAACGTGCGTCTGGAGCACGCACACAGTCAGAGCAGGCCACCGCTTCCTTCCCTTTTCCCGATACCGAAAGACTATTATCCTCCTCATCATCATCATCAGAGCAATTAGCGCAGCAGAATGTGCGGGTCTACGGAGTCAATTTGGGCGGTGAACTGCGGTGTTTAGCGCTAACGCGGATCAGTGAAGAAAGACAAATCACCGCGTCGCCCTCGTACTTATACCATGTAGTGCGTTGTACCTTGCTTCCTATCCACCTGTTACCGAAAGGTAATCTCTCCGGAGGGCAAGGCAGACGTTCTGGGACATTCCGCGGAATAAAATGTTTTCCATGAAATATTACAATGCTTAATGAGTTGCGTTATATACTGCACAGGCAATTACACACCTTGGGAACATTGATATTTTTACTATTGATATCCTACGACTGTCATCTTAAATATTCCCGTGGAACATTGCGGTGTTTATGGCCTCCTCTATACTGTCAAAGCCTGACAGATCGCCACAAGACGCGGCCGCCGAAAGTGAAAAAGGTAGTGCCGCAGACAATAGATGAGAGGAGAGGAATGTAACAGGCGCCCCGCTGCGGCGAGACGCCGAAACACACTTCTTTCGAGCGATGGAATGTCCGCTCGTGCTTCTCGCGTTCTTCGCGCTACCGCTTCTTTTCTCGTCGGGTTTGTGAAAACCTTGTTTCGGGTCCTCGCCGCTGCAGAAGCTGTTAGCTGAATACCAGAAATGCTCTGTGCTACCAGATCCTCGCGCTCCAAATCTGCGACCGGGCACTCTATGACTCCCGTCGTCGAACTGCCAGGCTTTGTGAGTATATATGAGGCTATGGTTTAGCGCACCGGAGCTCGGAGCGCGTGGTGCGAAAGCTCGCTTTGCTGAAGATCCCAGGGATCCTGGGTTCAATCCCCACCCCTGCCTGTTTCGATCTGGATGAGCATTGTACCGGCGCGCGATCGTGTATCACTACTGCGTGGTGCACGTTAAAGACGCCAGTTTAACAATGGAACTGCACCGGCTAAATTGCTCATCTACAGCGTAAAACAGAATCGCCGCACCTCAAGGGCAGACCGACCTTACGCTGCATTAAACACGAATGTTATTTGAATGCCATATAAAGGCAACGTCACGAGAAACCCAGACCACGTGCGAAGTCTTGTCGACATTTGAGATCCAGAAGTGCTTACTTTTTTTACTTTAACATTATCGAAGAGGCATAGATGGCAAATACATTTTTCGCATACGTAGAATTTGTTTGTCTCAGTAAGCCAGACACAACCACCGATATAACAATGTTTTTTCTTTGCAGCTTCTTGGCGCCCGTCCCCGCGTATAGCGGCGTCGGCGTCGCCGTAACCTGCGCGCGTTGCATTGTGGGACGTCACAGACGTACAAACCAATTAAATTCCCGGTAAATTTAGTGGAGAAACTGAATTGGTTTGTAGGTCTGTGACGTCGCACAATGCTACACTGCACATTCAGTTTCCCCGCTAAACTTAGCGGGAAAACTGACGTCACGTGACCTCAACACCCATTCACTTCCCCGGCTAAATTTAGCGGGGAATTGAATCGGTGTATGTCGCTGTCGGCGTAACCGCGTGCGTTGTATTATACGTCAGACCTATACGCCAATTAAGTTCCCCGCTAAATTTAGCAGGGAAACTGAATTGGTGTTGAGGTCACGTCAGTTTTCCCGCTAAATCTAGCGGGGAGACTGAATTTGTGTATGGGTCACGTGACACGAGGTCATTTGACGTCATTTTCCCTGCTACATTTAGCGGGGAAACTGAATTGGTGTTAAAGTCACGTGGCGTCAATTTTTAGCTAAATTTAGCGGGGAAGCTGTGATGTCATGTGACGCCACTTGCCACGACTTCACGAACTGCGGCTTCACGAAATCCAGAGCAACTAGCCAAAGAGCCTTTCACGTTAAGACAAACAGACATCACGCGCGTTGCATACGGTACTCCCACTGTACCCTCCTCCTCTACTCTGAAAAATGAAAAAATTACATAAAATGGAGCACTCTTGGAGAGTGGAATCAACTGTATATTTAAAATAACTAACCGCAAAAAAATTGCACTTTTTTAAACGATTTTTAGCAACATAGAGTTGGTTTCATTCTCGCAGAACGCTCCGTTTCTTTTTGTTTTTGTTTTTGTAAAGTTTAGTGCAAGGTGTGTGGGAAATCCTGTGTATAAATAATATATCCATTCTATCACAGATGGCTCTTCTTGAAAAGCGCGCAGTTTATTCATAAATCAACGATGAGGCACTTTGTGGAAGGATTTCTGAAAGTCAATAAAAATTGCCCGAGTCTCCATTTTACAGTGCAGGTTATTATGTATGTCAGCTATGAATTAAAAACGCTGGGTCTCACAGGGAAGAGACCGCCGGAATCCGTGGTGGTTAACAAAGAGGAGGTTGTTCACAGACAAGTGATCCATGATATTTGAAAATAATACACGTTCTATTAGTTTGTTCAGAACGCTCGCCAGAGAGATTGGTCGGTAGTTTGTAAACTCATTCCTTTGACCGCTTTTGAAAACAGGGGTGACGTTTGCCAGTTTCCAGTCGGCAGGTATTTGCCCAGTATTTAGGGATCGTTGAAAAATAGAACAGAGAAAAGCGGAAGCCTCAAATTTACTAACCTTAAGCAGCTTCGTTAAAATATTATCAGGCCCAGGGACTGAGTGTGTCGGCAGATTTTTTATTGACTATTGAATTACATCCGCTGATAGAGTAATTGGACTCATTTGTCCCACTATATTGTAATCGGGCGACTCTGGTAGGAGAAAGGTGTCTTCAGAAAACATTCCGCTAAAAAAATTGACTAAACCGTTCGCACACCGTAGCAGTGTCGAGCTCATCTCCGGAAGAACCAGTGAATTGGTAGAACTTGGTCGCTTGCTCGGGGTTAACCCCACTCCAAAATATTTTTGGGGTTAGTTTTCATAAGACTCCGGAGGTCTTCGTTGAAATGCTCGTTCTTCGCTTTTTTTTTTTCAATTCTGTCTTGCGTATTAGCTTGGCTTCATCGTACATTGTCCATGCAGAAGGAGACAACGATGAGTTGGCTATTTTATGTAGTCTGTTTTTTTTTTTTTAGTGAGCAGTCTTTTAAGACAGCTCAAAAATCATGGTTCTTCAAAAGAAAACCGGATATTTATTGTTGGAATGAACTGATCACAGAGGTCTAGTAACTTTTGTTTAAATAACCTCCAGTTTTCACGAACTGTTCTAGTGTCAAATTCAGTCATGTATGCAGTTGAAAAGGATTGTAGGCTTCGGCAGAAGCCATTTATATTAGCTCGGGAATAATTGTCGAGAGATTTGTCCAGTGGACTGTGTTTTTCCGTGGGGATAACCAATTCGACGTCTGTGGAAACATGATCACTTAGTTGTTTTATGAAATTCACTACAACTACATAGTCAGGTTCAGAAATTAAGAAAATATCAAAGAAAACAGAGTTACGGGTTGGTTTGTCAGCCATTTGATAAAGAGAGAAGGAATTTATCACGTCTACAAAGTCACGACTTTGCATTAGGAAGTTTTTACCACTGGTCAGACGATATGAGATTCAGAGCAGCAGGTGATTTTATTTCAGGACAATTGAAGCCTTCGGAAAGAACAATGAGGTCATTTGGATAAGATAAGTCACACACAAAACAAAAAATTGTAATAAGCCGATTGAGCTAAGGCGGCAAAAAAAAAAAAAAATATTGATGCCTTTATTATGAGGAGTCCTTGACTTCTTGCGTACGCCTTGACCTGATTTCGGTCTCCTCGTTGTCTTTTGTGATAGATTAGTTAATAAACGCTTTGGCTTATCTACTCAATAAGACCTAAATTATCGGCTTAATTAAGCAAATTTATGCTGAAGTAGCCTTCCTATTTGACACGCACGTTATCTGCGGTTTGTTCTCGTGCAGCCAGTGATAAAAAGGGTTCAAATGGCATTTAAGACCTAGAATCTGGGTAAGTTTTTAAGTCACGCAGAAACCCGGCATTCGATCTACTTGGTTCTCGCCCCTCCATTGTAAAAAGGTAAGCTCGCCACTAGAGAGAGCTTTACACATATTCCTTCATCTGATCGAAGCCTAAGCTAGGTATAGTTCTCCACAATCAAGTTACCGGTGTCACGCGACATATTGGAGAACCGTGAATGGGTCGTTCCGCTATTTGCTTCGGTACCCATGGTTAGGAAGTGTTGAACAAAATATAGTTGGTACGATAAGGAAAGACATGCGCTTAACGTCTCTTTTCCCATCTAACTGTCCAGAGCGAACCACATATTCGACAGGAACACAGTTTGTTTTTACCAACATCACCCATAGTAGAAAGGTAAATCAAACATATAAATAGTAATAACGCGGTAGCCATACACGCATATGCGAGGTGATGCCAGAGTGAGACAGCTGCATGTGTAGAGAGCAGGCGCTATGCGCGATCAAAAACAGGTGACATAAGCACATGCTCCTTTGCATCAATGTCTCACCTTCCCCTTCATATTGAAGACAGGTGACATCCGAACGTTTTACACCCTAAAACACGCACCTTCGTACGTTTTCGACCATTGTTGTACTTTGGTTCAACGTTGATGTGTTGCCCAAATATATCAAAGCTCTCAGTCAATCCATACGGCCAAGATGTTTTCATGTAAAGGCTGGTTAAGACATCTGCAACGAGCGGGTTGACTACTACTGCGTCCCTTGCGGCCAGAGCGACTATAACGACCGCTCTGCTGCGCGTGCACACTTACGCAAGAAACGAGGCAGCCCTGGAAAACATGGCACAGCACTCTCCATAGCAGTATCAGTTTGGATCCTAGCGTTTTAGTTTCTCCCCCCCCCCCCCCCCCCCCCCGTTCCCCCATTCAGAAGGAAAACAAAAGACAGGAATAAAACGCCGATTGCCTGTCCGCACTAACATGTCGCCCTATGTAGTACAAACGCCATTTTATTTATTTGTATGACGTCAGATTTAAACCTTATCAGTCAAACCCGAAAAGACATTAGTTGCATTAATGGTGCTTTAAATCGTTTTGTATTCCGCCGTCCGAAAAATGCTTTCTTCTCCCGCAGAACGATAATGGCACTGAAAGTAGCCAAGTCGCTGATCTTGGTCCTCCTGTCTGCTGTAATTTGCACGGGACATCCTAACGGAGCTGACGACGAGGCCTGCAAAGACCTGTATCCGTCCCACGGATACACTGCCAAGAGCGCCGCTGAGGGCCACGCCGAGGGCTATCGTCTCATCCAAGACAAAGAGGACTTCAAGCCGGGCGACGTCATTACAGGTGGGTCTTCGCATTTCTATTTCCTTGACGGACATGAAAAAAGGAACTGCACATTTTTAGAATACTCTGGGTGTCTCTAAAGACATCTTGACGGCGCGTGACTACCTCGCTGTCGAATTTCTACTGAAGGTGCGATGTAGTATCGTGAGATACTGTATACGTTCGCCTGTTCACCTAATTAACTTTGCTCATGATCTCAAGAATTACTGTGAGGTTCAAATAGCTACCTATCCTATCGAGATATTTTATGATGTTGAGATAGGAACGATGACTTCACAGTGTTCAAATTACAACGTGCCCATTTGACGGTACGGTATAGCGTATCCGAGTATTTGTTTCAAATGGTTCATGTCTAGGCGCTGATGGGTTACTGCAAGAGATCAGAGTAGATATACGCGGGCACTAAGCCTCCCTGTTTAACTTTTTGCTACATGAATTATGGAACTGGAAATCTATCTGAGTTCTATCAAGATTTCAAATTTTTATCAATGATTCCTTGTCTGCAATCTGGATTTCATGTTCCCAAAAACAATTTCAGATCGATTTCACGACACAAAACCAGTCCAGTCCACGGTCCAGCCCAGTCCAGTCCAAATTAACGACGACTGCATGACGTCCAGGGCGATAAATTTCTACACATTTAAAAAGAATTTGTATATGCCTTGCGGGCAGGCAGACGTTTTAACCGACAATTTAGAGTTAGGCTTGAGAATCCCACAGGGGTTCTCAACCAAAACTCTGAGAGATGTTTTAAAAGCCGCACCACAGGGAGGGTTCAGCATACTTTTCGTGTACAGTGACACTGTCTTCTGAGGCCTCTCCCTTCATGGGGTTCCTGATCAAGGCTTTCGACGAGAACGAGAAGGACGTGGGCTCCTTCAGGAGCACCGGGTCCGACTCGAGGGCCTTCAGCCACTGCGCCGGAATCACGCACACGTGGAGGAACCTGAAGAAGAGGGTCGTCGTCCTGTGGCTGGCACCAGAGGACAGATCCGGCAAAGTCCACTTTAAGTAAGTTTGCCCGATATATGCTTGGGCAAGCTGGAAAATCAACGTAGCCGCAGATATTTCTCTTTGCATGGTCTTCACAATCTCCATGACGAATTTGCTTCAATTCACATAACAAATATAACCCATAGAGTGTTCCACGTAGGTTCTCCAATGTGTGTCCTTAATCGTTAGGCAGAAAATGCTATTAGGCGGGCGCTCTCCCTTCCGAGATTGTCCTTCTGTCATAATTGTTTAATTGTCTATTGCATCCAGTCCAACATTTATTTGTAACAATAAGAACAGCCCATTATGCCAGAATATCAAAGTCACTCATGAGTCATAATTAGCGATCACCGGATTGCTGTGTATGAAAGCTTCCAATTATTTATTCCATAAAGTTTTTAAACATTCCTGTAGTTAAGCCATACTCAGCATTGCGTCGACTTTTTCATATTCATTGTAGTGCGGAAAAAAGAATACTGTCTAGTAAGCTTCTCTACCGAAAAACCTAGTTTAACTTTTCGCTATCTGTATTATGGAATTTGAAATATACCTAGGTTCTTTCTGGATTTCAGGTTTTCAGAGCTTATTCTTTCGTCTTTAATCTGGATTTCAGGTTTCCAGAAACAATTCCAGTTAGATTACCAGTTTCATGATCTACATAAAAAATATTACTGTGTTTCTTCCAGTAGGGTTGCCTTCAATAAAATGTGTGTTTCGTATCCACAAGCGTAAACATAGCTTCCAGGTTTATCTTCTCGCTACTGAGAAACACGCGGTCACTGACAGTAATATACTCGTACATATAGGCAACCAGTGGTAAACGCGAACATAAAGGAAAGTGCGTAGCCACGTTGTTGGTACATCAACTAGAGTTACACAGCGAAGCTTAATCAAAGGCCCTACAGATCCAGAGGAGGAATGAGTACTATTAATGTTGGTATATGAAACCTAAATATTAGTAATAATACATTAGACAAGGTTCAAGTTGGACACAATAAACATTAATATAAAATTTCGATAACCCAATATTTTATTTACACACTTAAGTGGGGATATACCCATATCACGCGATAACCACAACAGTATTTTGGCGCGAAGCAGGTGAATATTTAAGTTCAGCTAATATTTAGTGCTGCACCAGCTCCTACTATATGGTGACAACATGTAATGTCTTTTTGTTCCAGGGTCACAGTCGTCAAACAAGTAAAGAACTTCTACCACGCCATTCCAAGCACGTTAGCTTAAACCGGCCCATTGTTTTTACGACAGAAGAACAAAATAAAGACTATAGATGCTCAGGCTGTTTTTTTTTTTTCTTTCGAATTTGTGTAATTTTGAAGTTTACCGGGGATTGGATTGAATCCCTACCAATTTGCGTACAAACATGCCGGGCGTGTACGGGCAATGAACACAGTGGCTTCTGTCTGATTGCACCTGCCGTGCGCGAATTCACATTCTTGAGCACATCACATAGCATCAATGATTCCTTTGAACATCAGAAATTCTAATTCGCGTGGTATCCGTCGCCCATCAGCCTTATGATTTTTTTTCTGTGACTTAATCATCATGACCACAATACTGTCCTTTGAGTCGGTGTTGTAACTACCTTTGATTTAAGGGCCCAGAGACATATTGAGTTTCAATAAAACCTCCACACTTCAGTTCATCATTAGGTCTGAAACCTAACAATTCGTTTTTAAATTTCACAGAAATCGGCATATCCTTGAATGTTAAATGAAGCTATGGAATAATTCCTTGTTTACGAAAACGTGCACACACACAAGTTTTCGCCTCAGCCAAATCATTTAACCCATTTTCATTGGCCCTGTTTACATTATTGTTGATAGGCAGCTAAATCCCTCAGGCAGAGCAATGACCGATGCAATAAATTTTTTTTTGCCAACAAATACCCTAACACTAAGTACACCGCTCTGTGATATGCCGCTTAAACATATTCTATACTAAGATGTGCCCGTTTAAACACAGGACTTGACTTGTATAAAAAGTGGTGAGGTTAGAATATGTTATATCCCAATGAAACCCCTCGCATTAACCTCCGCAACTTCAGACAAATCCTAGCCTTGTGGGTTGTAAGATTCAACTTGGCTCGCTTTCCGTTCCATTCAATTTCGTTTACCGTGTATTAGTAAGAACCTTTCACTGCAATTTTTTACATAAATTTCTTGTCAGTTGCCAAAGGAGGTATACTTGGTTTAAGCAACAGACAAGTGCTGATTGTTCGGCAAGTTGGTATGGTACGTTAGAAAACATTATTGCGCTTTGGAGACAGGGACATAGGGAAAACAGACAACACAGAGCGCTAACTTTCAATTAATTTAATTCAAGAGCCTCAGCGTAGAAACACACTGTGTCACTGCACCACATCTCAACCAATCCGTGGCCCCACCACGGACCGCAAGTACGCTAACTCCTTATGTATCCGTTAAGTCAATTGACGCCACAGTGACACAACACGTGCCGGAACTATTTATAGCGTCAGCCTCCATAATCTCTCTAACAGTCTTATCTGTGTGCCTAGCGAGAACAGTAGAAGAAGTAAATAATGGTTTGCACCCGGCAGTCATGACAGTGACGCAACAGATGACCCCCATCCCGAACCCCGTTCACTTTCTGGTAGTGTTCCGTTAGCCGTACATTTAAACATCTGCCTGTCTGGCCGACATAAAAAGGAACAGCGTGGGCACGATTGCATGGCATTACAGAGCGTTCTGAAGTGCACAAGCACCAGTGAAACCAAAGCTCTGCTGAATCCTGTGCTCTCTTGCCCATGCCGTTTCCAATACTGTTTGCGTCCAATGAGACCAAATGTAGAGCCTGCACTCTTCAACTGTTGGGGGATCAATAGAATCCTTCCGAAAATAATGCGGCAACATCGCCGGGTTGCATTATAGGACTTCGTTGGCCATGGAGAGGAGATGCATGGTTTCGGTTTCCATTGCCCGTTTGACGAAGTAGTGCATCTTAGCGCGACTTGAAAATGAAGTCAGCGCTCCCTTGCATTGTAACTGGCCATCTTCGTGAGAACCCTCGTTAAAAAACAGACCTTCAGCGACTGTAAGGACCTGCCTAGGCTTAGTGAAGAGTGGTAAAACAGCCTATAGCTGCCGCGTCCCATGCCATTCCGGCGGCCCGGCTACCACCCCATGTGGAGCATGACCCCCTCCTCCCAAATCACGGATGATGTAAGTATCCTATGACATTAAGGAGACGATGAAAGAGGATTACCGGCCCAATATACTTCTTCCATGTGCCATCGTCGTCCTCTGTTTGCCTGCGCACAAACTCCGACATGCCGCGAGCTAGCAAAAATGAACCCCAGCATTCCATCTCTATTGGTAGGCGACACCTAGAGTATTCAAATTTTAGGGAATGTCCCATATTTGAAAATGCATGCACTGTGCAGGGCATGCACCAAATATAGGACATTCTTTAAAATTTTAATACTGTAGGTGTCGCCTACCGATAGAGATGAAATGCTGGGGTTCGTTTTCACGATCAAATGCACATTTGATTGTGACAGGATGTCGTAAAGTAAGGTTGACCGATCGAAACTGAAACGTAGAGGCCAAGCAGTATCTAAGGTGCTCGGCGTGGCATCTGGCCGCTAAGATCGCCTAGGTTCTGGAAGAGGACTGTTGGGCCTGCACCGTCCGATTGGTAGCTTGAGATGTTTTCTTTCTTCCATTTTTTACGTCGCAAGTCAGTGGTGATGTGGGAATTGGAAACAAGTAATGTAATACAATATGTGGAAATACTGTTTTTGTTTTTTGAATTATTTGTTAAGAAATAACCCCGAGTATACTTACCAATCACTCTTATACATAAGTAATTAGTAATTGCATTCTATTATATTTAAGGCTGATTAACTTGTAACGTAATAAATATTCTAAATAATGAGTACAGGTCTGTTAGGATCACCTGCGGTCCTTGAAAAATGTTCGTCTGTCTTGACAACATCAAATTCAAATATGCATTCTCTAAATACGTCGGCAACAACAACTTGTACAACAATAACAACTGGCAACAACAAAAGCGTTACGTCTGTCCTATTCCAGACCCCTGTCATCTTCCTATCCCCTGTTGACGCTACAATTCTTTTTTTCAAATAATTTTTACTGTTTTAAAAAGTTTACTAACAAAATGCACTTGCCATGTGAGCCTTCCCCTTTCGCTTTACCTGCGCAACATATCCCACAAAGGGCACGGCACTTCTCACCGTCGGCTGTACCAAAAATAAAAACTCGAAGTTTTTTTGTTTTTTTTGGAGATCAGATATTCCAGTTTTTAAGATTGTGTAAGTTCCCACTGGAACTGACCTTAGGCTTCCGATTAATATCTGATTGAAACGTTCAGCAAGCCTTAATTAAACACTACAAAACGCACACACACAAAAAACAGGGAGTGTTTAAGCTCACAGAAAGAACTTAAAAAAAAACAAAAACAAAAAAAAACATTGCCCTATGTAGGACAGGCATGTCTCAAAAATGATGTTCGCCGGAAAAAAATCTTTTTTTTTTTGCACAATATTGATGTTGCATTACGAATTTTTCGAGTTGTGAGAGAAACCGAAGCTGTGCCCTTGTGGGATGATGATAGCGTTTGTATCCAACTAGTGTGCGCCAGCGAACTGAGAGCGCACAGGCCCAATAAATACGATATAGCTTCGCCAATACAGGAAACTCATATGAAAACCCATAGGAGCGGTGGTGAACGCGACAGTTGCGCCTCTAGCGGACTCGGAGTTTACGGAAGCAGACGACGCAATTAAAAGTAGAGGCTCCGCGACGTCCTCGAGCTTTGCGAGCCCCGTTTTGTCCCCCCAACAGCAGAAACAATTCATTATAGTCAGTCCACTTGCAAACGCAATCAACTGATAGCAACTGCAATGACAACCGAATAACGACGCGAGCAGAAACAAAGATAGAGCAGTTTATTTAGCGGTCTCAAACGCCTCTCAGGGGATCACACGCTTTTGAAACGCGTCTGGGAAGCGGAAAAAAGACGTTCAGCTACTCGAACTACATCGTAAGAGGTTAATGTTGATCCGTTACATGCTGCGTTGTCACAATTTCTTACCTCAATATGTGATCATTAAAACATGTGCTAACAACATGTTAATATTACCAGTACAAGCGCACTAGCCGCTGCTGCATCAAAACAAAAAGTAACGATAAAAATGATCGTGCAAACACTTTCCGAACTTTGCAGGAAAGATGGGGTCGCCATCCCAGCCGAAAATAAAAAGAAATGGGGCACAGTCGCGAACAACTGCGAATAAAAAAAGAAGTTAGCAGACAAAACAAAGATACAAATCACCCAGCAAAGCAACTCCTTTAACGACGATTGTTGCGCAGGTGGTGGTCACCGTCGGTGTTGAGTCCACAACAAACAAAACAGAAGCAACCAGAAGAAACTAAATAAAAAAGAAAAGAGCTTCACTTTTTTTTTTCAGCTGCTTGCTACGCGTTTGTTTATTTGCTTTCGTGGCGTTGGTATGGACTAAAAACAAAAAAAAAAGGAAAGGAATGACGTAGTCCAGCTCACACTGCCCGTACAACAAGAATCGCAGAGTCGCATGCTGTAATCTATACTTCGCTTCATCTTCGGTCCGAGCGTGGCCGATGTTATGAGCCGAACGGCCAATCAAACAGTGTAAAAAGCGCAACGTCATGGCGTGCTCTTTGCGCTTGACTAGCCGGCGGAGGAGCATACAGTGCACAGAGAGACGGCGAATACCGGCTGGTCCTATCAACGACAGAGAGCACGCCATGACGTTTTGCCTCTTCCGCTGTTTGATTGGTCCTTCGGCTCATAACATCGGCCGCGCTCGGACCTAAGATGAAAGGAAGTATAGTACGTGCAAGCAGAGTATGCCCTTTTTTGCTTTCTCATTTCTCTTCCCAGTGACTTTAGCAGGTTGTTTGTTTGCTCGCTTGACGAAGCAGTTCAAAAGTACATTCAAGTACTTGTTGACGTACTGTACGTGCCCAGGCAGCTATGCGCACCGCGTCTTTGTTTTGTCGATCAGCGGCTTCAAGTCCGCCTTCAGTTGAACACTTGTCTGGTGTGTCGAAGGCACGGCTGATGTTACCGGCTAGGTGACGAGCTAAGGCGGAAGGTGGTGTTAATTTCGCATGCGAATAGTTCTCGTTCTTTAACGAAATGTCTTTCGAAGTGTTGCATAGTTTCTGATTGCAGTGGGACTTGGCAAGCACGATGAGAGATCTGACTGGCTGTCCTTCCGCCTACATAGGACTGGATGTTGAGTTGTGCGTCTGATCTGTCGTCCGTGAAGTTCTCCGCGATCTCCGTGGAGTTGTTATAATCGTCTATTGAGGCGTCAGTGGCGATTTTGAAGACAGACTTGGATAGCTCTTCCAGTTTAATTTGATTGCAGCAGTAACTTGGGTTTACTACGGTTGATACAATGCCATTTCGTCGAAGTACGTTTTAGAGAACGGGCACGTTTTATCGAAGCATGGTTTAGAGAAAGCAGAGCCTCGGTTTAGAGAAATGCCATTTATCGAAAAGGGGACGCTATTTCAAAAAGGGTTTTCTACTGCGCGCGTGTATCACTGGTGCACGTGTTAACCCAAGCCCCCCGCTGCGCTCCCGCCGCTTCGCGGCGGCAGTCTGCGGCGGCTCATGACAAAAATTTTAACTCACCTGGTTTACCTGCAGACGCCGCTTCGCGGCGTTTGAATTCTCTAAAAGGAGGCTCATCGCCATTTTCTCTAAACTGGGTTTCTCTATAAAGGAATTCGATAAACTGAGGTCGGTAAAACAGCGTTCGCTAAAACGAGCTTCTCTAAACCGCATGCCTCCGCAGTAACTTAATTACTCACGTTTGTTCGGTCTTCGGAAAACGGAAGAAGGATTTTCCACCACATCGCAGAAACTTGTTTTTGCAGTGGTAGGCAGCATATGGCATGCCTGCCACCTCCATGTATGCGCTGGTGTATGCCCGAAGGCGGCCGGCTAATCAACACACGATCACCCATAGCAGATGTGCCCGCGGAAAGAGGAGGTCATCGCAGACGACAGTGAAAGAAACAACACATCGCACCGGCGTGCGGTCGTGTACCACTACTGCGTGGTGCACTTTAAAGACTCCAGGCTAGCGGTTGTACTGCACTAGCTACCAGTCTTGGGTAGTAACGCGTTACTAGTAACGCGTTACTGTAACTTCGTTACTTTTTCGGTAACTTGTAACTGTAACGAGTTACTTTTTAAGAATGTAACTTGTAACTGTAGTTCTATTACTTTTTTTGAGGTAACGATGAAAGTAACGAAGTTACTTTTGTCGTTACTTTTCAGTTCTTTGTGAATAATATATCATTAAACGAGTATAATCTAGCTATTCCTTGCACTTTCCAAAGTGTCTGTTTCGTCATTTTGAGTGTCAGTTGGCCTTGCACAAACTTGAGAATACGTTCTTTCTCGCGAGTCACTATCCGAATATAGCCACGTGTAGATTTCATGAAGAAAAAAAGAAGAAGAATGTAGTTATCTTTACGCACTTGCTTGTACTTTGTGACTGAACACTTACATCTTAGTATATTGAAGCACTACCTCTGTTGCGGTTTTTTCTTTTCTGCGCACGCATTTTAATCGGGTGAATCAACCGTGAAACAACAAAACACGCGGAGGGAACTTCGTATGTTTCGTATTTTGATTAGCGCCACAACTCCGCACTGCGCATGCTTCGTATTTTGATTTCCGCCACTACTCCGGCGTGGTTTCAACGGTGGAGGCAAAATTTACTGTTGTTTGCGCAGGGCTTGTTTCTGGTTTGCCGGGTACGAACTGAAATATATCAAAGGAGTCCACGAACACAGCGCAACCGTCAACGAGCGAGCAATGTGCTAGTGCTACAAGGATAGGGATGTTGATGAGAACAGAACAAAGAACAAGCATGGCCGGCGTACAGAGTATTTTTCTGTGGTGAAGTTGGTTGCTAACTATTTGACCGCAGTATGCAAACTTTGCAACAAGGAGTACTCCGACAACAAGTCATCGTGTTCAAATCTGAGAAAACACATCCAGTTCAATTTTTGTCTTTATTCTTTTCATAATATTGACTAATTTTCCAGCTAAATTATTAAGTTTGAATTTACCGCTATGGTGAAAGCCCGATTGATTCGTGTCTATATTTTTTTTCTTTCAAACATTAGTTTTTCCTTAATTTTTGTGTTATAGAAAAGTAACTGAAAAGTAACGTCGTTACTTTTTGAAAGTAACTGTAACTGTAACGAGTTACTTTTCTGTTGCGGTAACTGTAACGGTAACTTCGTTACTTTTTTGTGAAAGTAACAGTAACTGTAACGACTTACTTTTTAAAAGTAACTTACCCATGACTGCTAGCTACATACAGCTGGGAGACTCGTCGCCCGTTGAGGCAGACCAAGTGCTAGGCTGTATAAACATACAAACAACCCAATTATAAAACAACAACAACAGCAACAACAAAGCAGCAGACGGCCCTCAAAATGTCCGGGCATAGTAAACGTTAAAGCGAAGGAAAGATAGAAAAAACTAAACTAAACAAGGCAAAGAAAAATACGCGATGGTTCTAACGTCAAGTAAACACAATAGAAAAAAAAACAGCATAAAAGCAGGAGGAAGAGAGTCCGCGCCGGCATAGCATAGCCTCAAACATAAAAAGAAAGTGGACTTTGAAAAATGGAGGTTACCGTAGAAGACGCAGAAGACGTTATTTGTACCTGCACTAACAATCGGAATTGGTGCACCGTACATAACGCGACCGAAATCGCCTTTATTTGCACTGCGACGCTCTCCTCTTTTTTCTTTTTCACACGCAAAAAGTCTGCTTTTGTTTTTGTAACTCCGTTTTTATTAATTTCACGTATAGCGTCAGATTGACATGTGCACAATCGACTTCTTCCAGAACATATTGACCTTGCAGTAACGTACGTGGTTCGAAATCTCCTTTTGCTTCTTCATCCTTAGACGATCTTAACGGGATTAGCCAGCTCGCCTATTCGACAAAACGGTTATAAGCAAGACATTCAGGAGAAATGCGAATTGCTACAAACCGAATTGATTGATACGAATAATAAAATTGAAACGAAGCTTTGTTCTAAAATTTTTGTACATTGCGCTTTTTCAAAAAACTGCGCCAAAGGTACATTCGTGTTTTGTCTGGCTTAGATAAGTTTTGACAGAGTGTTTTCTTCAGGAGAGCCCGAAAATCGTACCCTGAAAGCTGCAAAATCTTTCCCCCGCGACGAAAATGTCCTTCCCTCAAAAGGTGGCACTTATTTTTTAACATTCATAGCAGCGAATACCCGTCACAATTTGTTTTTCATTGGTCACCTCGTACGGAGATAGGTAAAACCAATGCGTTATAGAGAATTCGTCTACTAGTGGAAACTTCGAGCTCGCCAGGGTCTCTGCGATCACTTTTCGCCCGCTCTCCGCGGGAGTTGCCGGTATTTGCTTGCAGAGTATTTGGGGCCGAAGGCTGACGGGCGGAGCACTACCTCAGAAAAGCATCCGCATTGCAAAAGAGTGTGCGAGAGGAATTCCATTACGCAGTGTACAAAGAGCACTACTCTTACATATATGATTCTCTGTTTTTATAGTGCGCTATTTTATATTGGTGAAGTAAAGGTACATGGTATTTAGTTTCGTAAACATTCATGGCCATACTTCGTAAACATGTTCACTATTTGGAGAAGTTGGGAGGCGTGCTGGCAACAATGACACAAAGTCGTTTCGCCTTAGACATATCAATCCAATCCAATCCAGTTTTTGTGTACTTACCCGAACCCGTATCTCGCTCCCGCACGTGGTCCGTACACTGATCTCTATGACAAATGTTTTCTTTTGTTTTTTTTAACCTTGTGTAAACAGTGATAATTGTGTTTGAGAACTGGTGGAAAGTTTTACGAAAGCGCAGCACCGCAGGAAAAAGGCACAACTCGTCAAACGCAAGTCTCGCCGGTCCCGCGACGTGATCAAAGCTTCCTTGGCACACCGAAGTTCTGCGTCTCTTTGCATTCGCGCGCTTGGATACTGATCAAGAATCGACGTCGTGGCAAAGATTTGAAGGTGTGTCGCGCGTAGATGTCCTTGCTGCATACATATGGGCCTCAGCGTTCTGAATCGTTCTTGCGAGCTGCTAACAATAAAGCTACCCGTTTAACCAAGATCACGAGTGCAACTTTAAGGGTTCAAATCACATCGCCATTTATTTGAACAATTGAACCAGGTTTGTTGGAAGTGTTTTGGAGTTGGGGGAAAGGGGGTGCACAGAATTAAAAATTTTTGTTTTGCTGAACTGTTTGTCATAAGCGTCTAGCAAACAAAAAACGCCCCACGGTCGACGGCGGCGCGTTTTTTGCCTATCCTGTCCAGGCAGACATGCCTGTCCTATAGCCACGTAGAAACATTTTTTTTCTCCTAAATTCAGTGTCTTCATAAGAAAAAAAAAAAAAAGAAAATTAGAAAAAAAGATAACACATCGAAGTTTGACCACAGCGAAGCCAATGCTGAGATGTTTTGATTTTTCAAAGCTAATTGTTGTGACTGTATGTTTATACAGTTAGAAGTTTGTCAACCCCGATGGGCGTCTGGTGTCTCAGCTGTAGATGAACAACTGAGCCAGTGCAGTAGAACCGCTAGAATGGCGCATTCACACTGGAAGCGGATCCGCGTTCGCGAAGCGGTCGCGGATGCGGTTCGCGAGCGACCCCGTTCAGACACACCGAGAGGCGGTTGGCGGTTTCTCGGCGATCACGCGTGATCTTGTGAGACTTGCGTTTGGCAACCCTGTTTTACAATCCAAAATCCACTTTAAGTCAAGATCCAAAGCCAACGTTTTGCTATTTTGGCACTCGGAATATTTTTCTCCGGGATGTTCGCGCGCATCACGAGTTCACGCAGGGAAAAAAAGAAGCAGGGACCCGCCAAACTCGCCTGTGATTCCCTCGACTTCGCACACAAGCAAAGCCCAGCTAGGCACGCCTTGCTGACTCAGAACAGGATGCCCCCGACCTTTTCTTCGAAGTGGACCTTCCCGAATGAATAGCTGAAGTTGTTCTCGGGATAGAGGGCCAGTTTTCCCCCTTCGTTGTTCGCTCTTATCATTTTCGAAGTTGTGAGCGGTGGGGTGGACCGTGGTGCGGGGGAATGTGTTCGGTGCTAGCCGGTCGTTGCTTCGTTGGTGGCGGACTCTCCTCTCGTCACTCGCTCGTCGATCGAGTCTACTGTTTGTTTGGCATTAAGCTCAAATAAACGCCATATGGATTACCTCTGCATTGTCTGGTACGTACACTTTATTCTTTGAGTAGGTTCCCTTTATTTATTTTATTAGTAGTAAACGTTACAGGTCGAGCTAGCGCAGGTACCCTGCCCCCTCCGCGGTAGTGCGTTGGCTACGCAATCAAGATCACGACGTCTCTATCGTCCTTCCTGGTGGTCATGCACGGTGTCGAAAGCTTTAAATAGTTCACGCGACTATCCTAGTGGGTAGAAAAGCTGACATTTCGGTCGATCAGGGGCGGGTTCCGACGTTCTACAGGCAGAAATTAACAAGGCAGCGAGCTTGGGCTGTGGCACCCGGAATAATAAACAAACTCTTACCCGAACCAAATCACCTGTGCGAAGCCCGTTAAAATTACGAGTCAATTCTATTCGTGGCGGATTCCAGTGACGGACGTGAACATGAAGTTTCTCCGTTGATTTGTCGAAAGCTAAGACTACAGCGCTAGGACTACAGCGCCTTGGACGCCTCACCAGCGACAGGTGCCATCTTGTTTCGAAAGTCACTGACGTCACGTCAGCGTCGCGCTGTGATTGGTTGCCGCTTTGCGGTTCGTGAAAGCGGTTGGGAGAAATCGGTCCCGAAGCGGTTGGCAAAAACGCGCTCCAACCGCTCGATCCTAGCCGCTTTGCGGTTGAGAATGCGCGGATCCGCTTCGCGAACGCGGATCCGCTTTTAGTGTGAACGCGCCAGAAGTGAGGCGCCAAAACAACGAGGACACAAGGAGAGATGCAGACAGGACGAGGCGCCTCGTCCTGTCTGCATCTGTCCTTGTTGTTTTGGCGCCTCACTTCAAGCATGTACAACCAACTAGCCCAACTAGCCCAACTCGCCGTTCTAATACAACCGCTAGCCTAGGGTTTTTAACGTGCACCACGCAGCAGTGATACACGACCGCATGCCGGTACGGTGCTCATCCATATCGAAACGGGCAGGGGGTGGGGACTGAACCCAGGATCAGGCAGGTAGCCAAGGGAGGGGACGGGGGGCACGCCCCCCCCCCCCCCCCCCCCCCCTCCCAAATCTTTCATTTTGCTGGGGCCTCCCCTCCGTCGGCAGTACTTCCAACTCGGCGAGCACCGTTATGGGATCGCCGGCAAATGCCCTCGGAAATCGACAGAAAGAGACTTTTTATTATTTTTTTTTTTTTTTTTATTTTGAACGCGGTAAGAGCATTTGTTGATATTTTCACTCAATAGTTCCGCCACCTAGCCAAACCTTTGTTGTGAATCATGGAATGACACGTCGAGAAGAAGAATTTTGTGGACTGTTTAAAAAGGTTTCGAGGCGTTAGTGTACACGCTGAATAAAAGGCTCGGTGTTACAGACTTCACCAAAGTAGAGCAGGAAACAAATGCTTCGAGAATGAGCGGGGCTGAAACAAAGTCTAGGCGTACGATTTTCATGACAGCGACGCCGTGGGAAAGCGCCCTAGCCTCAGCGAGAAGAACCGATACACCAGAACCTCCAGGAGCTTTTCTCCAACTGTGGTGACCGATGTCGAACCATTGCACTCGATGTCACTTGCTAACACGTCGATCCATGATTGAAACTCCGCACTCTGTGTGTTCTCATTCGCAACGATGTCTGCAACTGAGTCAGTAGACAAGTCCAAGCAGACTGCACAAAACCGAGTCCAGAATGCTTCGGCGCGTGGGCACGTTGGTTGCTCGGTTTTCTTGCGAGCTTCGAGCAGCTGAGATGAGATACCCGCGTTTAAATCAGCACAGGGTTTGTAGAGACGTTGCTCTCCACGCTGCTTAATGTCCTCCAGAAGCAGACCACTCTGCGGATCGTCACAGGGGACTGGCGGAAAGTTCTGGTACCTTTCTGAAACCTCGATTGGCTGTTCAGGGTTGCAGGGCTGGGAGCAGTCGCGAAGACATGGCGACGCTTGAGCAGCCGATTCACTGCGAGTAACTGGCGGACCGCTTTCAAGGCTTGATGACGTGTGGAGGGCAACACTGTGCGAACCTGTAGTGTCACAGGAACCTGTGGTGGTTGGCAGTGCGAAGCCCCAAAAGTCTTTATGGGCGGTTGTGGGTAGCGAAAACTGATCAGAGGAAGCTGCTTCCTGCGGTGGCAGGCATGCTGATTGTGGATCCGCGGGGAGTCCACAGGAAGAGCAGTCAAATGCATATGGGCACTTTTCTTCAGAAGGATTGAAGCTCGCCGTTTGCAGGCTCTTACCCAACTGTTCCGAATGCGATCCATGGATCCTCTGACGCATCCCGCTGTTTGAAAAATAAAGAAGAAACAGACAGCTTCCATTGCGTCTCAGATTTACCAGCACAGCATACACTTACGGCCGCTCAAGATTAGTGTTTCGGTGACTAGAGCATTTTCCGTAGCTTAGCCTGTCTACAAACAAATTTAATGTTACCAAGACGCTCAAGGTTTAAAAAAAAGGTCGTGAACAAGGCTGCTTGACATGTCCCAAAGTTTTATAACAAGGACACTTCCTGAAGCAACGAAAGTTGTGTTCGTTGTTTTTTGCGCCTTACACGCCATGCTTCGCAACGGAAGATGTAGGGGTGCTTACCTTTCTGTACGGATCCGTTTCATGTACGAAGCTGAATTGCCCCATCCATCTGCCTTGAGTTTCACTTGCAGGCGAGAGGAGCTGCGACTGACGGTCACGAACTGGAGCTGGCTGAGAACCAGAAGCTCAGGATTGCCAGGTCCGATAAACTGGATGGCTAGTTGGTACCGCCTGAACAGGGTCACGTGTACCTGTGACAATCATATTCCCATGGTGCGGAAGAAGAAAACCAAGCCGCTGAGTGCCCTGCTCACAATGCTACGTTTATCAGCTTCATCACATCGTCTACCCCAGCGGCAATGGCCGGCCTGACCGATGAACAGAAGGATACAGAAGTACGCACTCGCATACAGAAACACAAGAAAAACACGAAAAGTGAAGGGATGAACGTTCGCATTCAATTGACAGTCGGCGCCTTGTGTGTGTGCAGTCGCGGATATTAGGAAAAATCCCAGGCGGGCGCTTGACTTGAAAAGCCTGCCGCGCCATCTACGAGAAGAAAGTTCTACCATGATCGAGGCTTCAGGGTCTGTTCGGTTTTTAATGTCGTTCCCTTTCTTGCCCGGCTGGTGCTGTGATAATGCTGATTTCAGTGCCGAATGTAGAGGCCTTCCACGAGGGAAGGAAAAATCAAGCGCTGCTGAAACCACCAGGTCGGCAAGCTGAGCGATCAGTTTACGGGTGTTTGATAATAACTTCGCTGGATAAAAGATGATAAGCGGTCTTTTACTCTATTTCATGGAGCATTACTTTTCGTCAAAGCCCGGTTTTTTTTATTGGAACGACGCAAGCCTGATCCCAAAGCATTACAGGAAGATCCATGGTTGGATTCTTAGGGAATGTGTTAGCATGACCCTTGGAAACGCCGCACACGTCCCACTTTGGGAAATGCGAACGCTGACCCCTTCCTTTTTTCTTTTTGCTTTCCTTTTTGCGTTCTCCATTTTTTATTGCCTTTTTTGGTCACGTTAAGGGGTCAGTTTTAGCGTTTTCCAAGGGTCATGCTAACGGATTCTCCAAGAATCCACCAATGAATCTTCCTGTAACTTTTTTCACCCCTTTTCTTTCCTCTGCCTGTCAGAGTACGTACACGCCCCTGGATATGGTTATCCATTTCACTAGGGGAAAGGACCACATCCATACCACTCGTGGAACGAACCGAATGCATCGTTTTAACTACACATAGACATCAAAGCCCACGCACTGATACTACGGAAACCCAGAGCCAACAACAACCGTCGACAACAGAGCGGCAACTGAGCACGCCCACCTTCCACCGCGCCGCGGTGCAACACCTGCTAGATAACAAAGTCGTAGTGCTGAATCAGAAGCCGTCAACAGAGAATGCTAACACTGGGCACAGGTTGGACACGACGATTGCGTCAATCTTTGACTCAAACGAGCGCTGACGTAGTGCGTACTCGTTTCAATTCTGTATTCAGCGCTGGGCTTCTCTGATTAAGCTATCTGATTTCAGTGTTGTACGGAACGGCGTTCCAAGGAACGGCGTTCCTGGAACGCGTTCTTTTTAGGAGGAACGAAGGAACGCCGCCGTTCCATTTTGTATCTCTGGAACTGGAACGGGAACGCGTTACATTTTTACTGGAACGGAAAGAGTAACGGCGTTCCTAATTTTTTCGTCCAGTGGGGTAATTTTTATTTTATTTCTAACAGGGAAAGTTTGAATGTACAAAAACAATATCTTTACGAAGTGCAGGATCTCGTCAACTCTTTGGCAACTAATCTTATGGATTATATTCTGTTGTCCTCGCTTGCTAAAAGTTTTCGGGTGCAGAAGAGCTGGTGGGCGTTGATTCTTTTTTGAGTGCCCGAAACTGCGGTGCACAAAGCAAAACTTTTAGTCGTGGGAAAAGGCAAAAGAGGAGGGTCGTTTCAAACTCAGCCCCTTTCTTTGGTCCCGCGAATCCTCATACACTAAGAAATCTAAGGCCGACTACAGCCATTTCTGAACTTCATAACAAGACCTGCAGTTACAACAAAATCAGAGGTTGGCAGACATCGAACGCAGCCTTGTATCCCAAGCTTATTCACTTAAAAGATACTACTTTTTTTCCTTTTTTTTATTTTTAAGCTGAACAACAAATTTAACGTTTACAAAAAAGCATTTCTAGTTTTCAAGACTGACCTTCCAAAAGCCCTACACTTTTTCTCCCTCGCTCGTCTTGCGGACAGCAACATCGAGACGCCACTATTGTTAAGTTCTAACGGGGGACTTTGTTAAATTGAAATGTTTAAGGTTGTTGCAAAATGCTCGTGCGATGTGGGGTAAAAGTACAGTCGGCTCGCCTGAATCGTCCACTACAAACATGAATATGGTTAAAAGGGGAAATTTTTAACTTGAATATATCAACAAATGAAACCCTGCTTCCGCTTGTTTTCTTCTCCTGGTGCCTTTCCATCACGACATACAAACTTGTATACTGCCTAATAATGGGATAGATAAAAAAACTGCTTGATTATATTAAATCTGGTAATCATCAAAACACAAATGTAACGTATATGTAACGACACGTTCCATTTTTTAAACTGTAACGGGAACGAGTTCCTTTTTCACAGATGGAACTTGTAACGGGAACGCGTTCCAAAAATCAGAAGGAACGAGGAACGAGTTTTCGTTCCTTTTTTTGAGGAACGTGTACAACACTGTCTGATTCAGCACTACGGCTTTGTTCTCTAGGAGGTGTTGCGAGACGTTTCTTCTTCTCTGACTCCGCTCCAGCTGTGCGCGTGACTTTGCCGAAAACGAAAGGGCTCGTTTTGACGAATACCCGGAAGTGTCTGTCAGTTTGTCAGCGCCGGAGGTAGGGGGAGAGGTGGATGCGTGATGACGTCAGCGCTTCGGACCACTGAGAGCGTCGCACGCGACAACTGACAAATGAAAGGCACCGCCGGGCTTTCGTAGAAACGAGCGTTCCAATGCTAACGCATTAAAACGGTGCCAAAATCAGTGTTGACTCAGCCGTCGTAGGCCAACCAAGTAGCGAGTAACGACAATAATCGAAGAGCCACTGAAATACCGCTCGTGCCTCAATTATAGCTAAGGTTTCTTCCGTTCGATAGCCCTAAAGACCTTCAAAGCCACGCTCTAGCCTGGGCTTTTATATATCGTCCACGACTGTACATCTTTTCCTTGTCCTTCCTTGTCTTCCTGCGAAAGCCGTAGGCCGACTAGCAGCTGGGTTGGGGGTCAACAGATGTTAGTGAATCCGATCTTTTGGGACACCCAGAGTTGATGAGAGTGAACAAACAGTTAGGATGGTGCGGTCGACAGCCAACACGGGACAACGTGATGGTAGAACACAAAAGTATTCAATGAAGATAACCATGGGCCGAACAGCAGCTGGGTGGGTGGTCAGGAAGATGTCATTGAATCCGATCAAATCGGACATCCAGTCTCGACCAGCCATCGTCCCACGAGGGTGAGCGTAGGTAGAAGCTGAAAAATAAAAAGAATTTCTGATTTCGAAATTTCTCTTACAGGGGAGCGTTCTTGAAATAACACAAATTGCATAAACGCAAGAGTGGACAAATCAACACATCTCGTTTGTTCGTTGTGGTGTTTCTTATTTCAGTGTTGCTTAACCTTGCCAATGTTTTAATACAACTCGCTCAGTCCTCTCGGGGGGAGGGGAAGGGGGGTTTAGCCATAACCCTCCCCACATACACACACACAAACACGCACATAAAGGAATTTTATTCCTTACGGTTGTAAAACGAGTTTTAGGACTTGCACCTACGGATACAGCCCTTATTTTGAATAATACAACCTTTCTAATCCTACCACAGTGCACTGTAGCGTAACAAAAACAAACTCATATTTGAAGTGCAGAAAAAGGGTGTGGGCAGAAGGTGCCTTTTAAGGAATCAATGCTGCAAAGACCGTTCTCGAAGTGCAATCGCCGCAATGGCACCCGCACAAAAGAACTGTAATCTGGGTTGTTTCAGCGACTACGTAGAGCTTTTGCCTGCACCATTGCGTTTTACATGGAGATATAGGGGTGTTTCTGAGAGAGTTTTCAAAAAACCCTCAACATGCATATGCTGTTTGAGATAAAAGAAATTTCTTTGCGGGAACATACATCCAGCCTTGGCGGACGTCAAGGATTGCAAAACATACTAATTAACAAGATAATTAACTAAAATTTACTTATCAATTTTAGATTAGTGAAATAAACAGATGGTTCCACTGAGAACCTTGCTAAGCATAATTGATAACCACTTGATCAAGCCTTTTTAGGAATATATAAGTAGGGTAGTGCGTTTACGGATAAATCCGATAAAATCCGAAGAACGCTCGCCGGTAAATATACTTCGAATTCGGATTTATCCGAAAAAAACACCAAAACCAAAAAAATAATTTCTGAAAAAAAAAAGTTTCTGGGATTAAAATACACTTTCTTTGTTCACTTTTTATTGTTTCCAAGTTCGTTCGTTTCACTTTGCACTTTCCAAAGGCTTAAAAAGGCATGTCCTCTGAACCCTTATTCAGAAAAGTCAGGTATCCTCTTCACGACAATGGCCCAACTAAAGTCGAATACGTAGCCAGAAGGAAGGGGGCCTTCCTCGCGGCTACCTTTTTTTCTATTCATTCCGCGCTCGCAGACTTCGAGCGCTCCAAAAGCGCCTCTTTTGGAGCGAGCATCTTCGCTGGCAGATCCGGCTCAAGTTGATCATCTTCCACTCGTAGATTCGTGGCAGCGCCCGCCCCTGGGAGCGCCTCCAACCCCGCCGACACTTTTGCCGTGGGATTTCAGGGAGTTTGGCGGAAGTTGAGAGAAGCGCGCTTCGTCATTTCCTATAACTCGGCGGTGCGCATGCGCGGCGAGGTCGCCGGACCGGCCTCGCTTCCATAGAGTAATATAGTAAACGTAAAGAGAGGACACAGGAGCCGATTCGCGGCCCAGATAGTGCGTTTCATACCCTCCGCTACGTGGCGCTTTTCTGCAATTTGGTTAAAATTAATTAAAACTCTTTCTGTGAAAAGTATTTATTTTTTAATTGGCAATGCTTTAAAATTGTCTAAAGTACTTTCAACGGCTAAATAGTTTAAATCAAATACGTCACAAAAAGCACGTGATGAATGGCGCCTGCCATGGCCTGCCTGCCTGCACGCCGTCGCTTCTGCATCATTCTGCATGGCCTTTGCTCGTCCCTGCGTCGTTCGTCTGTGCCGTGCGTGCCGTCCATCTGTGCTTTCTGCTGCATCATGTTCGGCGACTTTGCATCAATCAAGGTGACGCATGACCGCCCGCGTGCTGGCATGCTCGGCGTGAATTCGTGCAGCCGATCGGTTCGAGCTTCTCGCGCTGTTCTTTCTGCCGGGCTGTCTGGCTGCACTTGAACCTGTGTGCATGTTGATTTCCGATGAGATTGTTTTAAAAAAAGAATTTAACTTACGACCCAGCACACGACATTGTCCATGGGTTTACAGATGACGGTGTTGAACGAACCCCTAACATTGCAGATAGAGCCTTTGGTTGTTATACTGTCTGAAATTTCCAGGAGGTGCGTTTAGCCCCTTGCATACACTGTTGTGCACACCCCAACAACGTCTTCTGTTTAACGCAGTCTCCTCATTTCTTTCATTCGGGAGCTTAAAGGGGCGGTGCAACGATATTCAATGGGAATGGTCTTCACTTTACACAAGCTTACTGGCACTAGTGGGACTCAAGGATATTCGCACGCAACGCCACTGACCAAGAAACTCCTTTGTTGCGCTGCAAGTTCGAGGACAAAACCGAGTGTTTTCATTCAATCTCTCCTTCGAAAAACCTGATGACGTAGCTGGGCGGTAGCAGTACCGCCCAGTGACGATACTTGAATACGGCTCATAGATTGGACCCGAGCATGGCGTGGACACTCGATTTGGACTCGTGATAATCGATAGCTCGAGAAACATTCGGGTAGTGTCCTGTGTCCAATCGCTGCAATGACGACAACAGCCGAACCATAATAATGTCTTGAACTCAGCGCGTGTCCTGTGCCTTGCCAACCCCAGCGCATGGCTATGATCAACATTGGCGGCATATAATCGGCTCCAGATCACGGGGCCGCTTGTTATGGCTTCGAGTTGAGGGGTGAACTCTGCTCGTTTTTCTTTATTTTTTTCTGCGACTTCGATTGCGTGTGGTGAAAACGAACGGGTATTTCACAGATCATTAACGTCAGGGGTTCGTTCTAAGCGGTATTTGCGCAAAATAAAAATATCAGTGCATCGCCCCTTTAAGTCTGTTGGCTTTACAGTAAAGGCTGTGGTCTGTGGTTAGGGGGCTTCAAACATCAGCTTGGTGTGTGTGGTAACAAACCATTTCTTGAAGTTCACAACGAACACGTTTACTTTGTCTTTGATGTTCCACACCTTCCCAAAACAACCAAGAGCAATCTCCAAGCACACAAACTTTGCATTCGAAATGAGGTCATTGAGTGGTCTTCTTTGTTGAACTTTATTGTTCTATCCATGAGATGAGCTTGCAATTGGCTCCGAAACTTACTGAGAGAAACATTTTTTCAAGAACCTTTCTGTAACATGGAAGAAAATTGTGCCCCACAGGTCTACTCTTTCTTGCAATCATATCCCTTGTTTATGCCAAGGAACTTCCTGGGGCAGCCATGGCTACAGCCTTTTTCTGTGATAGGATGTGCATACCTTTTGACTGTCTAAATAGCTAAAAAATTTAAGAAGACAGGGCAGAAGTTGCGTCATGCCAATCTGAAGGGAGAATCTGAAACACTTGATTTTTTCCACCAGTAACTCGGATGGATTTCAGCATGGCAGTTCCAAAGTAGGAGGCAGCCATAAGCCATAATTGGGTGGCAAGTTACTATAAAAAGTTTCCTCATGCTCTGTGATGAGCTTTCAAGCAGCCATGACTTGAAGTTCTTACTTACACGACGCCTGCAGCAAGACACACTTGAGAACGTTTTTGGAGCTATATACGACAAATGCTGGGCTGCAACACAAACCCAAATGTGGATCAGTTCACCTCAGGACTAAAACACCTCTGGATAAAGAAACTGTTCAAACTGTCGGACAATGGAAACGTAGAGGATGACAAGGCTGACCTCCTAAAGGAGTTGCAAATATCTTTGCACCATGAAAGTTTAATTTCTGACATTGTGGAATGTCTTCCAATTGATAACTTCCCGCCACTAGAGGATATTTCTGAGCTGGCATCAGACATCAGGTCTAACATAATTGATGACTCGTCCACTTTTTTTATTACGTTTGGGGCTATTTGATCAAGCTTTTGCTTAAGCAGACAACTTACAGCTGTGGCTGTTCTCAACTGCTATCGGATGAGTCTAATAACTTGACCAGGCCTCACCAGTACTGTCTTGTTCCTAAAGCATACCACGTGCCTGGAAAATTCTTCGGGAACTTAGTAGTACCATCACAGGCTGCCTTTCATTTTATTCAGCAACTAGAAAATGACTTTCTTCCTATAACAGAGAGTGTGACACATGTTTGAAGAGTCTGTGCCGCCTTGTATAGCACACTTTGAGGTCTGGGTGGTTTTAGCCTTTGCCCAGAGGAGTACCACAAAGGGTTTTTAAAGTTGTTTTGCAGAATACGCTTGTGTTGACATGTTTGATTTCTTAACCGGAATTTGGACAAAGTTCGGTTGCACTCTTCAGTGGTTAATAAGAACGAGACAGGTTTAACTGTTAACAGTGTATTAACAGAGGCGGTTGCCAAACCAAAAACAAAAAGTGCTTAAGTGGGCGGTGCAGCTTGCTCTCCAAATATTTGTTTCCCCTTTTTCCAGCGAATGCGTATCACGGCTCCCTAACAAAAATATTTGTCCACTTTCTACAAAATTGTGGTAGAAAATAGTGTATAGAGGCTAAAAATATTTGAAAGAAAATGTATCCACTTTTGTATCCACTGTCCATAGTCTTTTAGCCGCTTTTTTCTGAAGCCATATTTCTTTTCTGAACAATTTCGGGGAATGTTTAGGGACGTTGAATCTTGTCAGATTTCGAATAGAGTTCTCTTTGTTTGGTAATGGCTTGAGGCTATGCAAATTGGTGTTTTTTTATATTTGCCGGAGATCGGGAATTTGTACTATCCGGCGTGTGCTTCGCACTGTTATTATACTCTTATGACTGGTAATGATAGTGATGTCTTATTTATTTTTGCACTTACTTCCCGTACCCGAGTCGGCGTGAAAAGATATGTATCATACAGCATGTTCTCCGTGGAAAGGTTTTGTTAACTTGGTTTCGTTAAGAATCTATTACGAAGTGTACGATATGCCGAAGTCCTTCATATTCATTTATTTTTGTGAGTATCTATCTCTTTCGTATAAAACATACAGAGCTTCTGAAGTAAATCATGTATACATGAATGTGGTCCAATAAAATGTGTTCGAACCACTTACTGTTGTTGACCCCAAAATGCTCCACCAGCAAGGAGTCAATGCGGCGATTGTGTAACTTCAATGCTTTACAATAGAAAAAGAACAAGAAATATATATACTTATGCTTTGTGAAGTAAGTTGAAATATTGTTTGATACATTTTGCACGGACTCTATCGTAAAAAAATAAAGCAAAAGTGCGTCAGTATTAAAAAAAAACAAAAAAAAAACAGCGGCTTCGGGAGTCAAGGAGCTCCCGAGAGCCGAGCGAGGCGGGGAGGAAAGAGAGAGAGAAGGGTATCGGAGAACCGGGGCAGAAACGCCCAAACCGAAACTAACTTGACCGGAAACGGAATCAGATTACACTTAATACCGCCCGCAAGGAGCGCTACCTGTCACTGGTCTATCTGGGCCGCTGGGGCCTATGGCAGTGTCCGCTCTTTACCTTGTGTATATTACTCTATGTCGCTTCGAGTTGGATCTGTTCAGATGCGTCAGTTGTTTACGCGGGATTGTGACGGCTCGAACGCTTCTACCTCGCGGAGATCAGGGATACAAAGCCGCGTCTGTGGAGCGTGGCAAATCGTGAGAGGAAGAACGAGAAAAAGAACGACAGAAAATCCAAAAAAAGCAAACCCAAAATTAAACCTGTTTTTCTTTTTTTTGTCGCCGTATTAGGCAACGACCGTGGAGGTAATGGTTTCTTACCTGTTTATGTTTATTAAAGTCTTACCAGCACTCTGTACTCCTCTGATGGCGATCGCTATGCGTACTAAGCTGCTTCGGGGCAGCCGTAACGGTGGCGAACGTGGACGTCTTCCTCATTATTTGTAACATGGGCTCCGTGATACGGATATTTTCGCCAGGCCTGGGTCGCGCGTTATTTCTGCGAGCGTTCCACGGCTTGTCAAGTTCGAGCAGCGACCATTTTGAACAGTCGACCGTCTCGACAGGGTCCGTCGGGTCGCTCCAAAAATGCGAGTTCATCTTCCCGCTCGTCGATTTGGAGCGAGTGCCACGGAGCGGAAATTTGCCTAACTCGCGGATTTTGGAAAGCGCTCCGGATCTACCTGTGGAATTCACCATAAGACCTTTACTCGCCCTCCTGTGACCCCCTTTTGTTGCAGACTGAAGCTCTCCACACGTTCCACTGTCATCCTCGTTGACGACAGAAATTCAGACAGTTGCATTAATGTGTCAATTTGGGAAAGTTGGTTCATAATCGTACACAAACGCCGAAAAATATAGACAGAGACAAGAAGTTGACTTAAACACTGGCGCACTCGAAACTAACATTTATTGAAAAACCGAACCCTTATATAGTCCTGAAAAACATAAATCATGACTGCAACTTGTGGAGCCCTCTATCAAGAAATTTATATTCTTTTGCCGATAAGGTTATGGATGTGTCACTTGCACACCTCGTGCCTTTGGTTTTAATCTCAAACACCTAGTGTAGCTCTTTAGTTACTTTATATGGTAGATATCATGTCCGTATGGAATTTTGTGAAACACAAGCTTTACCGAGCATTCGTTTTGGCCACAATTTTCTAAATACGGACTGAATAAAATTGTGTCTGCAGTTACACTGTCCTTTATTGCTGCTTTCAAACATTACCCTAATTGAAGTTGAACGCCATGAAATGCTAAACACCCATAAAAGCTCCGGATTTCGAGTGTCATAAACGAATACTCCAAAAACCTCTCAATTTCGGGGAAAAAAATGAACTCCGAAAAACACCCTCCAAGTTTCCTCAAAAATAAACTCCGAAAACAGAGAATCCTGCGTAGAAGGTAGGGGCAACATTTTACGGTGCTCCGTAAAAACGCAAAATCTGGACGCGTTTCTAGGTTTCGATTCCTTACCGGAGCGCATCTCTGTGCCAGCGGTCCTGCTCCCCAGTGGCGAAAACGTGCAAGACAAGTGCGCCATACTTCCCTCCATCTTACGAGGGAGGAGGCGAGGCGATGGCTTCGCGCCGCGACCACCAGAGAGCAGGACCGCGCGCGCAAAAATGCGCTTCGACAAGAAATCGAATCCTAAAAACGCAGTTAAATTGAGCGTTTTTATCTTTTTAGAACGCCGTAGGATTGTTTTTTGTTATATATATATCCCTAAAAAGAGTTCATTTAGTGGTTTTTGATGGTACTTAACAAGTTTTTCAGTAAAACCATGTTTGTTTTACGTGAAATATCTACGAGAACAAAGCGAAATATCTGAACCTTTCGTAATACGGAGAACGTCATCTGTGATTGAGTGTCTTTGAATTGTCGATTATAGAAGGCGTGGAGCAGTCCACAGGCACGTAATTTCTCTTGCGAGCCTCGTGATTCATGGTGTCTGCATTTAAATTTTTTGTGCATGTGAGAACTGCCGGTCACCTTTGTTAGTTCTAACTTGTTGGTACTAATATATATACTTAATGTTGCCAAGATTGCCATCGTTTAATTTTAGCGTGCTAACGACCACCCTAAGAGTGCTGCTATCACCTGCTGTTATTCGCATAGGGTAAAAACACTGGGACAAGCAGAGTCACACCTTTTATGGTATAAAAAGGTATGTTGCACAGGGTATCTGAAGCACGACCAAAAAAAGTGGTGTTGGCGCTAAGTCGGCATTTCTGGAAAATGAGCATGATAAAGAGCGCGGCTCTTACCCTTCATGGGATGTTTCGTGGGCGCGTTGATGGAGGTCCAGTCGCCGTCAGAACCACGGATCATCAAGCCCATCGGCACAAAGAGGAGGAACACTTTGTAAAGTCCCTTGGGCTGGAGACCTTGTACCCGGATGATCAGGGCCGGAGTCATCCTCCTGCGACAAGAAAAACGCGGGTCTCAGACAGCTTCCAGCCAGCACCTGTCAAGCCTGAGAACAGCCGGCTCGACTGAGTCGCCTCAAGCAGTTTTCGTTCTTCATGGATACAATTTTCTCATCCTACCTTTTGCAAGTATACACGCTTTGCACACGCGACAGATTATACCCGCCAATGCTGACCCTCTCTTCTTACCGAGATGCCGAGCCACTGAAGCGGGCGTAGGCGAGCCTCCACAAAGGGCTATGCTGGAAAGGACGCGGTAGAATCTAATGGCGAATTCCACTGGTCGTTTTGGAGAGCGCCGGGATCGACGTTTCTGGGGCGAGCCTATTTCTCTGGGCGATCGGGATCGAGACCGACGTGTTTCACTGGTCGTTTTGGATTAGCTCCCGCTCCAGATCTCGATCTGGATCCAAAAAAAGTCGCTCCAACGATTTCGGGGGATTCAACCGGAAGCCAGCCGGGCCAGCCCTCGGCGCACACACGTGACTTCCTTTCTCGTGGGGCATCTCGTCTGATCTCGCCCATCTCGCCTCAGAAGAAGAAGAAGCACGTCGCGGGCTCCTAGATTGTCTCAACATCGGAAGAGTTCGTAATGGCCGCTTGCTCACCTCTTGGTTCGACAGCCGGTTCGTTTTCCAGGAAGGAGAAGAGAAGGTATTTGCCGCGCTACGGGTATTCCGGCCATCTTTGCTACAAGCGCATGAGCCATTCCTGCCGCTCGTGCGTCAAACACGTGTTAGCGCCGCGATTGCGGAAACGTCTTCGAAACGACCGCGGCGGCTTCAGAAAGGGGATCCCCGGCCAGTTGAATGATGGGAAGGCATCCGCCAATTTCGGAGCAGTGGTCATGTTCCACTGGAGATCCGTAGGCGGTGCGATCCCGTTCGGATCGTGTGCTCCAGTCCGGATCTGGTCAACTGAACCCGGCGCGCTCCAAAACGCCCAGTGGAATTCGCCATAACATTGCAAGAGCATGTCCTGCTGTGGTAGTGATGAAGTAATGTGAACGTAACAAGGGGAAACAAGAACTGAAGGTCGGTTATGGCGGCGCCCATGCACAGCTTCTGCAAAACGTTCATAATGCTTTCTGCCGCGCTATCATGAGATCCTGCCAAACAAAGAAACGAATGAGCACGTGACTCCACTCTTTAAACGTTTTGTAGCTCATGCTTAAAGGGGCACTGACACCCCAAAGGTCGTATTTATTTTTATTGTCTAAAACGATGCAAGTTGCAGTCATAACCACGCAAAAAAAACCGCATTGCGAAAAAAAATTTTCCCGCGCGCGCGCGCGCCTTTTTATTTTTGGCGTTTGATTTTCCCGCCTCTCGCCTCCTTGCTTCTTTTGATCGGTGACGTCAAAAATCAGGAAATTTAGAAGCTTTGTAGGCGACATCTCTATAACATTTAATAACGGCAATCGTAAAACATGTTTTTTAACGCAATTGCGAACGCACCACGGCCCTCCTTCTTGAAATACCTAAAATCGGGAGTTCGTTGTGGTGCCGTCTCCTGGCTTTGTATCCTCCAACGGAAAACAGGCGACACCGCTCAAAACCGGTCCGCCGTAACGCCGCCGCTCACTCCTTTCCTCCTCGCTTTGGGTCGCCATGGCAACAGCAGGGAGTGGTGAAAGAAAGTCGACTCTCAGGTCTCCGCGATTTTTGACGTCAAGGCACCGGCGCCGACCGCGCGGGAACTTCGAATTCGGCATTTGGAAATTGTTTTTTTACTTCACAAATACTGAATTCCCAAATTTCAAATTTTGAGGGTAATGTCCCGGCATCGTTTTCAATCGTTTCGGATAATAAAAAAAAATGATTTTGATATGTCAGTGCCCCTTTAATTCTTTTTAATGGTTATGTTGTTTTATGTTAATTTATTGATGCCCACCAACTGCTCATGCTCTAGCTCTGGTGATGGTTTCTCGTACACTGCCCCATGTCAAGTGCGCAGCTAGTCCCAATCGAAGCAGTTCATGCAAGTTGATTCCCGTTTATCTTAAAGGTACAGTGGGTGGGTGACACTCTTATCTTACATGCACAGGGAGTGAAATGCAGGAATATTTAAATTTTGCATAAAAAGTTGGAAACGAAAAGACCTTTAAGAATTCTCAGACTCAGAGTGCCAGTCCAAATTGGCTTAAGAGACGTAACTGTTTTTGGGAGGCAACGTTTCGTTGCCATGATTCTTCGTCCCAGCTTCCTCGGGCAAGCCGGTAGAAAGGACTTCAAAAGTAACCCCATGCCCACAAGCCTTAAAGCGCCAGCAGATATTTTGCACTAAATGTTATAGAGGAACGTACACTGCCACTTTGAAGGGTTCTGGGATTTCCTAAGGCCGTATCTGGCAATCAAGTTCGCGTAACGTTGGCGAACAGGGTAACATGCATGAGTAGTAAAGGTCGGACGTCAGCTTAGATGCAAGGGTTTCGGTATGATGTATTTCAGCCTGTTGTACTCATTAATATTCATTGGCGCGAAAACGCGCACTGGGGAACACAATAAAGGCAAGAACCTTTTGTACCAGGTTCTGTAGCAGGCAAAACATTTGCTTAGAGCGAGCACTGATCCTTTTGGAGCAGATGCCAACATCTGTTAGCACCTTACTTGAAAATGAAAAAGTGTTTGAATCCCTGAATGATTTCATCTTTGATAATGACTAAAGTTTCCTCCTTGATACTGGAGCATATTACTTATTACCTTTTGTAATAAGAATGGATAGGGCAGCAAAGGAACACAGAGCATTCGTTTTAAAAATAATGCTCTATTCGAATAGGTTCTACTTACTGTGGGTACTAAAAACTTAATTAAAAATTAATCATAGCGCAACACATCAGTTAGGATGAACTTTCTCTTCGCTCGCACTTTTACAGCCGGTAGTTTATTTGCATATGTATATATGTATGTATGTATGTATCAGACTTGTACCGTACGCATTACAAGTAATCAAATTACTTGTAATCGATTACTTTTTGAAGTAATTTTGTAATCAGTTGATTACTTCTATTAGGCAGTAATCACAAAAGTAATCTGATTACTTTTTGAAGTAATAAAATTACTTGTAACCGTTACAATTTGTCCACGGGAACCCCCCCCCCCCCCCCCCCCCCGGCACTGGGACCGGACATTTCATTGAACGCCGTTTCGTCGAACGCCGTTTCATCAAAGCCGTTTCATCGAATGCCGTTTCATCGAACACCGTTTCATCGAACACCGTTTCATCGAAGCCGTTTCATCGAATGCCGTTTTATCGAACGCCGTCTTATCTAACGCCAGAATGGCATTCCCGATTCCTGAAGCTGGTCGGAGGTGCCCATCTCGGGTTCTGGAAGTTTTTGACTTGCATCGCTGCAGAGCATCAACTGACGGAAGACAAGCTGGAGGCGATGCTGAGTTCCTAAGAGCCTCCTCGCCAGAAGAATGCCATAGCGGCAAGAAATGAGAAGGTCCGCCTTTTTTATGAGAACCGACGGAGCATGGCTGTGGGGGACTTTTTGAGAGCAATTGCTCATCATTTGAAACGGTGAATGGCTGTCGCACGAACACATGACCCCCTTAAAGTTTTAAAATAAAATTTGAAGTGACGTACTTATTTTTGACTTCATTGAATCTTAAAACTAAAAAAAAAATGTTTCGTTGTAGTTTCATAAATAGCACCTCAGCTTTAGCTACTGCAAGCTTCGGGCAGTAAAAAAGTATCAATAGCAAGACATGAGAGGCTAGGAGGCTCACATGGCTTAAGTTGTTGCGCCTGCACAAAACCAAAGTCGCCTTCTGGCCTCCATGAGTTGGAGTGCGCTCTTACCGGGAGTGCGACTTTTTACCCTTTGTTACAACACCCTCAAGGCTCATCGAGTAATACAGAAGGGGTGAACAGATAAGCATAATATGCGAAACAAACATAAAAATCGGTACAAATATCCTCATGGGTTACTTGCATCAAAATAAATTGCAACAGCTACACGTTTAGACATCAAAAAACCTAAAGATGAAATGGGAGAATGACACGAAAATGCACTCGATCCATGCATAAAAGAGCATCTTTCACATTTTTTATATAAAAGACATTCGATGAAACGGCCGTCAGCGAATCGATAAACGGCTTTCGATGAAACGGCGTTCGATGAAACGTCCATTTTTTCGATGAAACGGTGTTCGACGAAACGGCGTTCGATTAAATGTCCGAGAACCCCCCGGCACACGGCTTTTTTTAATAAAATAACAAAAATAAAATTTGCTTTTTTTTTTCGGACGGAAAAAGAGATTTTGGCGGAGCTGTAGGAAACGAGGTCAAACTCTTTCTACGTACCGTTTCTGTAGAATGTCCGTTTTTTTTTTTGTTTTTTTTTTTTTTTGAGCTGGGATTGGGAGTGGGAAGCCCCAGGGAGGCACAGTGCGTGACAAAGGCCATTCAGGACGAAGTTTGAGGAAGCAGAATGTAGGTTTGTGAGTCCTTTGTTCAAACTAGCCCCCTCACGCACACACACACACACAGAAATAAAAAAAATAAAAAAAATCCTGCTTAGGGTACCTACTCGCAGCCCGTAGGAGAACCAGAACCGAAGAATGCCTAAAGCGGATGCAAAATAGAACAAAGGCAGTTGAAATATTTCCCCATTTCCCCTACGTGGTCTTTGTGACAAGCAATGTTTCGAGTTGAGAAGTGGTCGGGGCGATCTCTTCCGCTAATGGATACTACACATGATCCGTACCAAATCCTGGAGCTGCTACTCTTTTGTATAACATGCGAACTCATCCACATGTGAATAATAAAATGAGCGACGGAAACTTTGAGCGACAACCCTTGCTCAAGCTTAACGAGATCTAGAACCCCCTACGCCTCCCCCCCCCCCCCCCCCCCCCCCCCCCACACACACACACCCACGGGTCTGGGCCAATTCGTCGAAAGCCAACTCGTCGACGGCCAACTCGTCGGGGGCCCATTTGTCGAATAGGCCAATTCGTCATAGGGCAACTCGTCGAACGAAAACTCGTCGAAGAGGCCAACTGGTCGCCGCTGTTTGAAAGTCATAATATATAATTTTTTTTTCCGAAATTTTAAAGCAAATCTTGCCCTACAGTAATGCGTAATATCAGTGTGCTATTTCTTGTCAAGATAACTTGCAGCTTTCTCCGCTTTCACGGTGCAGTGGGGGACGATAACTTACTCGGCCCACCCGTTCACGCCGTTTCGCGGCATCAATCTGCGGCGGATCATAACGAATATGCTACCCACCTGGCCCGCCGGTCACACCGCTTCGCTTCAACAGTCTGCGGTGGCTCATTACAAAACGTAATAAAGCTAACTTAAAAAGGACGATTCCGAAATGAACATTTCTCAACTTGTCTCAAGCTACTGTCCTGCCTTCGCCCTCTTGTAATTTTTCTTACCGTCTTGTAACCTAAGAAGGGCGCTGTTCCTAGTTCAAACACAAATAAAAATTTAGGTCAGAAGATAGCAAAGAACCGCGAACCTTTACCTCGGAACGTCATTCAACACATTCGACGAATCGCACTTCGACAGATTGCCCCTTTCGACAAGTTGCCCTTCGACGAATTGCCCTATTACGAATTGGCCCATTAGACGAATTGGCCGTCGGCAAGTTGGCCGTCGACGAGTTGGCTTTCGACGAGTTGGCCGAATCCACCCCCCCCCCCCCCCCCACACACACACACGCACACACTGGCGAACGCCCAAATCATTAAACGTCTTCAAACGAATTCTATGCTTGTGTCCGCATTGTGAAGGTGCAACGACCACGAAGAGGGAGCCAGTTTTTCTTCAATACTTGTGCAAATGTGAAATATAGGTTGGAAGTAGTTCATTGTTATGAGCGCTAAAGATGTGTCTTCACACAATAAAGTAATCGGAAAAGTAACGATTACTTCTTTAAGTAATGTCCAATTACTTTTGCCGTCGAGTAATCAAGTAATCTAATCGAATACTTTTTAGCGAAGAGTAATAGTAATTGTAATCGATTACTTTTTTTTAGTAACGTGTACAAGACTGGTATGTATGTATGTATGTATGCATGTATGTATGTGTATGTGCGTGTGCGTGTGCGTGTGTGTGGTGTGTGTGTGTGTGTGGATTTTGTTAAATGCTCGCAAAACCCATCTCGTCTGTCAACAAAAAGGCGTCCCCCCGGTTTTAGGACCCTACCGAACTGAACACTTCAATATTATGAACGGCCAATACAACTACACACTAAAGGCCAGTTCAGACACTTGCGTTCGACTGCGGTGCGTTCGGTTACGGAAGCGCGACTGCGGAACGATGCGGACTGCGCTTGCGGATGGCTTGTACACACAGTTGCGTCGAAGCGCCGTCCGCCGCAGTCAAGAACCAATAGGAGCTCGCTATCGGCTCTTGCGGCGCACCAATCGAAACCGCGACTTCCGCGACTTGCAGTGAATGAATTCAAGCAACTATGATCACAACGAACATGGCGGCGTCCGACGGTAGCGTCGGTATGGCCGCGACTTCTCCGTGTTCGTCGGGGTTGTCGAGACTGGAAGAAACAGAAAACCTGAGGAATCTCTTCCTAGACGGCGTGCGGGGATACATTGCACAGGCGGGCAGTGAGGCGAACTGACCCCTGGTTCTGCGGGCTACCACCGCGATGATTTTGCTCCAGCGGCGACGCCACCCCGACCGCGAGTGGGTGCGCTCACTCCTGCGGTCCCGCGAAACTTTCGGGGAGTACCACCATCTGGTGCGCGACATGCGCCTGGACAACGGCCAGGACTTCTTTCAATACTTCCGTATGACGAGGCAGACGTGAGTACGTAGAAGAAACTTCAGAAGCAGACGAAGAAGCAGACGTCCCCGACCGGAAAAACGGGACGAACCGGATGTAGTTGCCAGCGCCCGGCATGCGCTTCGGCGTTCTTTTTTTCGCGAATAGCGATTGGTCCACCGCAACCGACCGCATGCTCCTCCGCACTGGAAAGTTCAGCCTGGCCCAACTCTGTTGCGGTCCGTTGCGGAACGCCAAGCGTCGTCGGTTGCTAGCGACCCGCTTCTGCAGTCGGCCGCAAGCACGCCGTTCCGCACTGGAACGCAGTCAAACGCAAGTGTCTGAACCGGCCTTAATAGTATGAAAGCCTACACTTGCGCAAGTGACACTGCTCCTTAGCGGCGTTGGAACCAGAGTGAAGTCGAAGTTCGCTGTTTTTTCGATCGACAGCTGCACGGGAACAAACCGGATTTCTTTTTTCTTGGTACCGATTTTTAATATTGGGTTAAACCTACTACCAAGGCAAAAATTAAAGAAAAAGTAGACCTGGCATAGCACTGAGCATAATTACTGAGCCTTTCGCTCTAACCCAGGCGCTCACCCATGACAGCCGCTGCACCTTGCACTGCGGTGCAAAGCGGTGAAGCTCGACACGCGCGCTCTGTTGAGAGGCGGCACTGAGGCATGCGACAGACACGATAATTAAGTGATCTAATCAGAAGTACAAGACCCTGGTTCCGTCTTCTCACAATATCCACCACCCTACAATTTGGAGACGCTTTTTCGTAACTTTTAGCTCCTCACATCGCCCACATAGTGTGTAAACTCAGACGATGTCGGCGATCAATCCTCCAGCTGATCAACTCACCAGTGCCCGTTGACGATCAATCTCAATACTTTGTTTCACCTTATTTAAATCGCAGCAGCTGCTACGAGCCAATGGCACCAACCAGCGTCTAAGCGCGACATCATGTCATCCATCCATCTTCCTGGACGTGGTCTTTCATTAACTAAACGAATTAAGTGCAGTGAATGTCCTTTGATTTGCGCGTTTAGTATGTGTTTGTCGGTGTATGTGTTGGAGCCTTTGACTACTCTCACCCAAGATAAAACAACTCCAGAGTGAGGATTCTTCAAGTTCCCCTGCTGGTGCAGGCGCGTGTAATGCCAAGCTTATATGCACTATGAAAATTAAAACACAACCACGTGGGTAGCACGTGCTCTGCCCAAAGTGAGGAAAGCATATTGCTCACTTCACGGCGCACAAACACACAACATACACGCAAGCTCAAATATACATACATTTGTGCGCTGTGATGTGAGTAATATCTTCAACCAAGTCGCCCAAGCTGCATTTCTGAAGAAAACAGAAGCGCCCCTATAGCGAGCTACTCACTGCGAATAGGCCATTTCATTTCACAAAATGGGTGCAGAGACGTTTTACTTGGGGTGTGTGTATGTTTGTACAGCCTAGAACTTAGTCTGCCTCAACGGGCGACTTGTCACCCAGCTGTAGATGAGCAATTTAGCCTGTGCAGCACAACCGCTAGCCTGGGGTCTTTAACGTGCACCACGCAGTAGTGATACACGACCGCACGCCGGTACGATGCTCATCCAGATCGAAACGGGCGGGGGTGGGAATTGAACGAGTCGTTAGAGAGTTTTAGTAGGTCGTAGGCTGCGGAAAGCAGACCTAGCTGCAGCGCTTGCTCAATTCGGGCTTGACGGCACGAGCTTCCGCTAGCAAATTGGAGCTCTAGGGTAGAATCTACTAAAAGTCCCTAGTAGCTGAATAGAACGATTGGTTTGCACGAGCACTCGTGTCTGGATGGCACTTCCGAAAGCCGCGCGCTCGCGTTTGTGACTTTTTTTTTTCTATTGTGCACAATTCGTGACATGGAAATTCCAGTGTTCCCGGTTACGCGTTACAAGTAACGGCGTTACCGATAACGCGTTACTTTTTTTGCTAACGTTGTAAGGTACTCGTTACATTTTCAAAACAGTAACGGATAGCGTACGTACGTTACTGATTTCGAGTAACGCGTAACGTAGTTACGTTACTCGTTACATATTCTTCACAAAACCTGTTAAAAAAATTATACTTCAATTCGTTTGGTATTTTTAGGCGCCAAGCTCTATCACTATTGTTTGTGCATTTTAGCGGTTTTTCTTTTTAGTATTTAAGTGGAACCGTAAAAAAAGATAAGGTAATTATGTTCAGTTTCTGTATCTACAATGTTCCTTGAAATATGGCCCGTATGCACACCTGTAAGCCTGGAACGTCAAAAAAGGAAAACGTGTAAATTCATAATTTAAAAAAGTAACGCAAAAATAACGCGCGTTACTTTCTTATTTATTTTTTTATTTAAGAAGTACTGCAGATGGTTTTTCACCATCCGAACGGTAACGCGTTCCTTTTATTTCGAGGTAAAGTACGTCGGTAACGGGTTCCTTCTACTTGCAAGTAACGAGTAACGTATTTCGTTACTGTTTTTCGGTAACGCTTACAACACTGGGAAATACACACGCGATAAAGTGGGATGTGAACAATCTAATCGCAGACAAAATGGCCCCCTGAGTCGGTGCCGAAGTATATGCTTTCACGTTCAATAGAATTGCAACCGTATTACTATTTTCTTGGTTTTATATTTCGACTGTGTCATCAGGGTTGTATTTGTTTGTTTTTTTCCGCTCCATTGGTAAACGTCACTATTTTTTTTATTTTTTTTTGCGTTCCGAAGCACGTTTTGTGCCCATCCTTGTATTAGCTGCTCTATAGAAAATTACAGCACCATCAAGTATTCATCTCAAGTAAGACTTTTTTGATGGCTAGTTGGTTCGTGTTTAGGGAAATAAAGGACGACGACAGGGGCAGAAACAAGTACGACATACAAAGCGCAACTTTCAAACCTTTTATTTGGCGCAAGACACAGCAGTATAAATAGCAGTAATCAGCTCGCGACGATTCAAAAAAGTTATTTCTTTATCTGATAGTGAAACTGATTGTCTGCTTATGCAGTCGTTAACTTTCATTTAATGAAATGGGCTTCCACGAGTTTTCTTTCCGTAACTTCTTCTGCTCTAGGGAGAGTGCATGTCGTTCGCAAATCAGGGTAGCGACCGCACTCATTACAATGCTCTAACAAATTGCCGCCTGAACTTTTTTTTTTTTTTTTGACAGTAAGTGTTTTTGGACCCTCAGGCTCAAACATCGCCCAGTCTCGCCAATATATACTCTCAAGCAAAAAAGCGGCATTTCATAAATAACACCTGGGCCCGTTTGCTCGAAGTGCAAACCGCTGCTAAAGTTAGCCCCAGTACTTAGGAAAGGGTTTTTGAAATCACGTGACTGGCTCGGTAGGGATGCGGGGAAACATGGCGGTGCCCCGGTGAGTGAGCGTCGCTCGCTTTAAAACTAATATGTCGTTGTAGCTGCAATATCGGGCGCGTTAGTAAGCAATGAATGGTGCAGGAGGCTTTCGCTTTGCCTTACCTCACTCAAATCGCAAAGCATGAGCAATGACCTCGCCGCATTCTTTATATAGTCTTTCGAGTCTGGTAATTCCTAAGCCTAATTGAATGCGATAATTGTCGGCATGGCAACGTCTTTGGAAAGCGGATTGCCTTGACTCAATCGGCCGGGTATTGATAGCACACAAAAGCAGACAGCGTCTCAATAGACCTTTTTCTAAATTACCCAAGTATCGAGAAGAACGCTGAAATTGTAATTCTACGGTCCGCGCGCTGGCCTTCCTTTTATAAAAGGTTCGAAGTAAATAATCATAATAATGCTTTGACGAACGCGCGTGCAAGGAAAAATTTGTTTTAGACTTTTTGCTTTAGAACAATTACTACTGCAGACGCCAGCACGTGCAACGCGTGTAACTACACTCGTAGCATGCACCTCGGAGCTTGGAAAATTTAGAAAAAGGTCTATTGGGACGCTGTCTGCTTTTGTGTGCTATCGATACCCGGCCGATTGAGTCAAGGCAATCCGCTTTCCAAAGACGTTGCCATGCCGACAATTATCGCGTTCATGCAGGCTTAGGAATGGCCAGAATCAAAAGACTATCTAAAAAATGCGGAGGGATCATTGCTCATGCTTTGCGATTTAAGTGAGGTAAAGCAAAGCGAAAGCCGAACATTTGTTGTTGACTAACGCGCTTGATATTGCAGCTACAACGACATATTAGTTTTAAAGCGACATATTAGTTTTAAAGCATGTTTCCCCTCATCCCTAGTGAGGCCAGTCACGTGATTTCAAAATCCCTCTCCTAGGTACTGCGGCTAACTTTAGCCGCGGTTAGCGCTTCGAGCAAACGGGCCGAAGCGCATTCCGTGTATCGATTGCTCTGCTTCTTTTTGCATTCTTGTGTGCTCGCTTTTGGATTCACCATAGGGCATACCTGACTGAGACTACAAGGCGGCGAAATTTATGAAGGCAAATTTAAACGCCTGCTCTATACTGGCTATTAGCGCCGAGATGTTTCGGTGGCGCCCTCTTATGGTTTCCATCCGTGACGTCACGACTGGGATTTGCCTCGCCGTGACGTCACCAGTAGTTATTCTGGCTACTTACCATCGGGGGCGACGACGAGTTCGATGGTGTGTTTAAAAAGCAAAGTAGAAGCTAGGAGCCATCGCAATCCGAAACTAGCACCGTCAAAGTTGACAATCTGACAGTGCTCATATGCCCATGGTTTTGCCAATCGTGGAAAGCTGACTACAGCGACGCTTTTGGCCGCGCACATCGCTAATAGCGTAACTTAAAAATTTCGCACATGGCGTTCTAAATTTATTTCTTTTTATTCGAGATGACGGTTGGTGTGTCGCGCTTGATATAAAATCTGAGAAGAATTAAATGTGACGCCGCCCTACCTGTTGGTGTCGTTCACTTCCATCTCGTGAGTCTGCGCGGCCAGTTGAGCCCAGAGCCCCTCGTGGATGAGTTCAGTGGTCAGGACAAGGCGCGCCTTAGGATGCCTGGCTGCGTCGGCTGTTGAAAGAACAGTTATCAAACTACAGCCTTACAAGGTCAATTTGAAGTATGCCCGAGGTGAACATTTTGAGCGCACAGTGTGCTTTGCCCTCAATGAGTTTCTGAGTACAAGTGCACGTCAAGTACCTCACTCCAAGGACACTTGAAGTACTCCTGCTTCACTCAGGATACTGCTGCAGCCGTGGAAATTTTAAGCTGAAACGATCTATGGACGACCGAACTGGTGACTGATTTTAACGATGTTCCTAACCACTCGATTGAGGTCACGTGGTTTACTGGGTGCGTTTGTGGTGCGAGGACAAGGCGAAAGCGTCGGTCGACCGCAAGCGTCTCAATATTGGCGCAGCCTCTCCGTCTGCTATCCTGCTCACCACGTGACACTCATGCGCATGCACAACAAGTTTGCCCAGGATGTGTCCACCATGACACTACAAACGCTCTTTGTGGTTTGAGTTGGCTCTCCCTGTCCCAAATATACCAGTGACGCTACTTCGATGCAAAAGGTTGAAATATTTGGTTTATCTATCAACGAGAGATAGCACACGAACCAGAGTGCAGCGAACACTGCTCTCTGACTTACCGCTAATTCACACTGGAAGCGGATCCGCGTTCGCAAAGCGGTTGCGAACGCGGTTGTATAAAGATCCAGTACAATTGCACGCGCACTTGATGACCTCAAGCGCCCGTGCAATTGTACTGGATCCTTATACAACCGCGTTCGCAACCGCTTTGCGAACGCGGATCCGCTTCCAGTGTGAATGAGCGGTTAGTCCACTCCTTTTTGCGTTTTAGGAGCACTTCGAGGTGAATCGCCTTTACTCTTTGCTACTGCCTACCCGTGTTTGTCGTAACCTTCATTATTTGGGCGCGTCCCTGGGCGCGTCAAATTAGTTCCCCGATGTCTGAACAGGCAAACGTAATGACAACTAGAAACGCGTCCGATACGATGACGCGCGTGGCAACAACGTGCCGTTTTCGAGCGTGAGCATGCTGAGTCAAACGGTATGCCACTGCAATTACGTACGCATGCTTATCACTGGTTGCGTATTCAACTACTCGAGTGGGGGCCGCAGCTTCGGTATCGATCGGACGTCGCCCGGTAGTTTCCGCTTGCTTTGTCCACGACTGTACACACATATTTCTGGCACTTTGTGTAAAGCATATTAACGAACGGTGGGTATCCTGTTGATTGAGACAGCTTGAACACTACACATATAAAAAGAAGTAGGCGCATACACACCGCGGGTTTGTGGTGTACGTCAACCTCTTTCTGGCGTGCATTCGAGTTACGTGTTAGAGGTTAACACACCAAGAAGGTAATAAACCAACTGGCATTGGAGGCAGTATTTTACCACGCGAAGGCATAGGTTCGCTTTACGAAAGTATGACGCCCACAGCGAAAGCCTAATGTGCCCGAAGAAAAAATGACTTACCCATAGGTTCGATCCTCAACGATGGTTTCTAAAAGTGGTCTGCCGCCAAAACAAGTTGACAGCTTGCGCACTGCGTTTCGAAGCTCTTTGATCTAGCTCGACCTCCCTATTTTTCGTCGAGGATTCGACCAATTGGAGAGCTTTCTACGATAGCAGACGGCGTCAAAAGTGACAGCGCGCATTTCACGAGCGTGTAGTGCCTGAACGTCTCAAGGGTGTTGCTGATTTGCGGAGCACGTGTGCCGTTTGTGTTTACTGCGCATTGTATTTGTTTTCTGCTGAATTTTCGCCAATGTGACATCGCACTCGTGCCTCCTTTCACATCATGTCGATACTAGCGCGGAAGAGCTCTGAATGGCAGGCGACTGTTCAGTCATAGCCTGAGTGATAGCCACCAAAGTCAAGTTTGTCGTGGGATTATTTTGACAGAAAGTTTGTCTGCCCCAAGCGGCGTCCAGTGTCTGCATATAAGAATTGAGTATTCACTCAAACGACCCGACTTTAATGACGTACAGTCTTTTTCAAACGTTTAGAGTTCACCTCGCGCGTGACCGGAACGGGCTCGCTCCCAGACTTGTCTTCGTTACTTGAAAAATATAATAAAATAAAATTACAAATTACCGAGTCGCAAATGTGATGGATTACCGTTACAAAGTACTTTCACGTTACTTTTTTCGTAAGCTTATCCAGAAAACAATAAAAACAATTTTGGTATTTGTTTCGAAGTTTTTTTGCAACACTACTTTTCATTTTTCATACGCCCGTATTAAGGTGGTCCTTTCAAAAATAAATTATTGTAGTTAAGAGAAAAAGTGTTGGTGCACTCCATTCACCTGCAACCTGACAAGGCACCGAAAGCTGCAACCACACTTGCCATCCCGCTAGCTTCCGGCTCCCGGAAATGATCCCTGGAATTGTGCAGACAAAGCTAGAGGTGCGCATGCTCAGTAGCAGCGTCTGCCTCCGCTACGAGATTCGGAGCTAAGGAAGTGATCTACAAAAGCTCCCTCTTGTCTCGGGTGTTTCGCCTATTATTCACAAGAAAAAAAAATCTTGGTTCTAACGTTACAATGTATAGCCAATGCAGAATGCAGGTGTCCCAGCGCGGTGCAGCACACAACGCGGAGGAACGGCGAGAAACTGAAGGGCGGCTATGGCGGCAGGATCACGTGACGTCAAGATGGCGGCGCCCACGAAATGTTGCCTGAAAGGGTCTAACGACCGCAGCGCCGCCGCGTACATCCGGGACTTTTCTACGCTCGCCGTTCGTCGGCGCCTCATCCCACTAGCTCTTCTAGTATGCGCTGTTTTTCCCGCCGCTTGGTGGCGGGTATGTCGACGGGTCATTTCTTGTTTCCGTACTTTATAAACTGCATTTATTTCTTTTCTAATCTAAAATACTGAACAAAAACTACTTTCATACATAATTGAAACGGTTCGCGAAACTTATACTTTGTATCTCGACTAAAAAAAAAAAGATATTAGCGGTTTTGACCAGTATTAAGCCCAGGACTAAAGACGTCACATATCGCGCGCTCTCGGCAACGCGGGTCGCCCTCGTAGGTGGAGAAGGTTTCCGCGTCGTCCGGTTTAAATATGACTCACTGATATTTAGTTACTCTCTCCGTGCCCGCTGGCTTGCCCGAACCCCAAGAGTCGTGGAAACTGAAAAAATAGGTAAACGCTTAAATTAGATTGCAGGGCCCCTTTAACACTTTGAGGAGACAAAGGACATGGTACTTGCCATTCTCGGCTATACCAAAAATAGGAGCTCAAGGTTTGACCTCAGAACCTACCCTGAGCTTCCGAATGATAGCTTCCAATGGAACGTTAGGGACACGTTTAATGAACAGACACACACACAAATACACGCACAAACAGGTGGAGAATCAAAACTGGTGGGAAGACCTTAAGAAATACACCTCAAGAACTGATTACAGCGAAGCCAATGCTTTGCTGAAATCCCTGGGTATCTTAAAGCTCGAAGAGACTGTCTTTTAGTGAGATGTCGATTACCACTTCTATACATTTGAGAGGTTGAGTTCACGCACGCACAGAAATGCTTTTTATGACTTTCTTACTACCCGTGTACGCACTCGTGAACTGTATACATGGAAAATGACGCATTTTGTAGATGTCAATGAAAACAAACCGACATTGTAAAGACCAGGCGTGCTCCAGGACAACAAACTGACCCCTTACTAAAGCGGCAAACGGTTTTCGTTACCGCGAAGGTCAGAGAAACCTAACCATTGTAAAATATCAGATCTATTAATTTCTTAATCTTTCATTTTCGGAATCCACAATGTGTGTTTAATGTCGTGGGCATAGTTATAGCATAAGTGATGCATATATGAAGTCATGGCTATAACAACAAATTCAAAAATACATCTCATCCAGGCAGTGAGTGTAAGACATATTTTAATAATGATAGGTGTCATAAAGATGGAATTATCGGGCATGCCATCGAAATTGTGAGAAGAATGAATACGCAACAAATGACAATTTGGTAAGGAACAGTTGATATTTCACTGATTAAACCTGATTCACACCGGTTTTAAGAGCACAAGCCCTGCATGCAGGTTGCTGCTAAGTTACGAACTGAAGACAAACTCTACGGTGATTACTGCTGCAACACGACTGCGAATTCATAGTCCTGAATGCCACGGTATCTATGACCACCAACTCGGCATCGTATTCGGCTAATGTTGTAATTGCAGCACTTGGCATTAATTCCTTGCCTCATTTATAGAATGCTCTGTGTCACTGACTTCGCTGGAGTACAAAAAAGAAACCGAAAGCCTCGAGAATGAAGAGTACTGCAGCGAAGCGTCTGCACGGAATCTTTTTATGACTGGGGTTCTGGGGGCACGTTCACGTCCCCCAGTCTGAGTGAGAAGAACTGAGACACCAGAACCTCCGTGAGCCTGTCTCCAACTGTGGTGACCGACGTCGAGGCATCGCAGTCGATGTCGCTTGATAACACAGCGATGCAAGATTGAAACTCCGCACTGTTTGTGTTCTCATTAGCAACGATGTCTGAAACCAAGTCAATAGTCATGTTCAAGGAGACTGAACAGATCCGGGTCCAGAATGCTTCAGCTTGTGGGCATCTGGATTGTTCGGTTCTCTTCTGAGCTTCGAGCAGGGACGAGGTACGCACAGTTACATCAGCACAATCTTTTTCGAGGGGTCCTCCTTCACGCTGCTTAATGTAAACTGGAACCAGACCACTATGCAGGTTGTCAAAGGGGTCTGGCAGAAAGTCGTGGTGCGTTGCTAAAACCTCGGCTGACTGTTCGTAAGTGGATGACAGGGACCAGTCGCGAAGACTTAACGAAGCCTGATGGGCTAGCTCGCTGCGCTGAACCGGTGAACCGTTTTGAAGGCTTGATGACGTCTGGACGGGAAGAGTCCATGAACTTGTGGTGTCAGAAGAACCGGTTGGGTCCCAGGATCTGGTTGCGTCAAAACGGGGGGTGCTCGCAACACAAGAACTGTTTGAACCACAAGAACTGGATGCACCACAAGAGCTGGTGCTTGGAGCGAATGCGGAGAAGCCTTGGTAGGCGACTGTGGGTGGCGGGTACCGACCAGGGTACCTTGCTTCCTGCTGTGGTAGGCTTGCCGATTCTGGCCTCATCCGGAGGCAACAGGAATCGCAGTCGCATACTTTTTGCCGCTTGTTCGCAAAAGGCATGGACCATGTCTCAGACAGGTCCTGAACCAACTGTTCCGGCTGCAGTCTACGGAGTGGTTGTCTCTCCTCGGCCCACCCCTGATAGGTGGCGCTGCTTGAGAGGAAGAAAAACGGAGATAATTTACTTAAGGTTCTAGATTCACCAGCACAACGCTCATTTAGGCTCGTTCGAAATTGACGTCTGGTCGACCTGAATAAAAATTTCCGCAGCAGACTTCGATCACGAGCGTGTTTTTTTGTGACCACTTAATAACGCTCAAGACTAAAATAGGTCGTGAAAAAGGTACACTTGAGATGTCTGCGAGTGATGTAAGAATAACGCCTCAACTCAAGCAAAAAAAGCATGCTTGGTGCACTAACCCTGCTCTGCGCGAGCATACGACGCACTGTGATGTCTGCTCGCTGCGCCTATGGGGGATGGCACAACAAGCATCGCTAACTGGGTCGTCTGCGAACCCGCTCAGCCTTGGCTTTGACAGGCTGTTTGCTTTAATTTTTTGCAGGAAAATACCTGTGCCTTGAGATTTCTCTCGGTGAAACTGACCTGCTCAGTGCACAATCGATGAAAGTTTGAGCCATCTCCAGGCGCCAATTTTTCCGACTCTTTTTACTGCGGAAAGTCCGTTCGAAACACCCTTCATAATATTTTTTTTTTGTTTAACCGAGATCGAGCCTGATGTACTGAATTTGATTAAAATCCTGGCAGGGGAAACCGGTGCAACCCCACCTATTACTGTAGGTCACTTCCATCTTGTAGGTATCAGCGGCCAGTCGAGCCCAGAGGTCCTCGTGGATCAGTTCGGCAATCCAGGAGATGGCACACGTCAGGCTGGCTGGCTGCGTCGGCTGCGGAAAAATAAACTTGTACTTATCATTCTGGCAATCCCGAAAGGTACATAATATGTCGCGCGGGCATTACACGTCCGTTGTGATTTGCTATGCTTGACTACTGGTTGCGTTGGTTTCGGCTGCGCTGCACATACGACGCACGGCCGTGCTCTCCAGGTTCATCAAAACGATCAAGACAAGTTTAGAAGTGATTCTATAGGCAATCTGCAATGCTGTTTGGTTTGGGGCTATCTATCAAATGAAGCAAGAAACATTGGGTATACGCCTGGGAGTGGTGGCTGCATTGTTCAAACGTGAGCTATTACACTGATGGCGGCGCTTAGAACCTAGTGTCTGAAGCAAGAAATACTGGGTAGGCCAGGAAGCGGTGATCGCGTAACATGCCAGTGCGCCGGAAACAACGGCTCTGGCGGGCCAATCGGAAAGTGACAACATGTCACCAGAATGCGTTGTTACTGCGAAGTATCAGGCTTTTCGCTGCGTCAAAGGCTGTTTTTACTTCAACGTCGACGAACGCAACGCGCGCCGGCGCAGATCGACGTTCGTCGGCCACTACGCCGCGTCGAGAGGCGTCCGAACGATGGTTGCGCTGGACCAGCGTAGACCAACGCTGGTCCAGCGCGACCCGACGAGCTGCCCCACTTGCCAGAGCGGGCCGTTTATAACGAAAAATACAGCCACCAGGCTCAAAATACAAATGTGCGATTGTCATTTCCGGATATTGTGGATCATATTCAACCTAGTTTTGAACACGACGGATATATCAGGAATCAAGAATCCTGAATCGGAACCAGGCTTCAGCACAAAAATTGAAAAAGTGCAAAAAGAATCGTATCTTATTTACAAGTTTATTACCTTCAACGGGGGCATTAATGATGTGGGGATTGTGATCCCTCAACATTCTGTCGCGTCAGCGTTTTGGCGCGCCTTGGCGGCCGCGCCGACGTAGCGAGAGGTGGCGCCGCTTACCACTGTGAGTGGCTGAGCTGAGTTGCGGTGAGCGGACGTGTTTCCTGGTTCTCCTCGAGCATCCGAAGCTAAGTGCCAGTTTTTCTTCTTTTCTCTCTCTTTTTTTGAGAGTTGATTGGAAGTGACTATGCGGTAGCAGTATTAGGTTTGAACAGCAGCAGTTAACGTTAGTTTCGCAAAGTAGGCTCTGTTTGAATTTTTGGCGGGAAGGGACGGTTTGTTCCCGGTCTAGACATGGGTCTAGATTTGGGTCGGCATGACAAGGGTGGGGACGAGTTGGTGCAGTGCGAGGGGTGTGGGAGGTGGTGTTACCTGGAGGAGACGGGTTTCGGGAGCCTGAAGGTGGCGGCGGAGGTGAGTTTCGAGTGTCGGCTTTGTGTGAAGCTTCAGCAGGTAACTGGGGAATGGGAGGGTAGAGTTCGGGAGATTGAGGCCCAGCTTAAGGCAGAAGGAGAGAAGCGGGTGGGTCTCGAGGCCCAGGTAGAGGAGCTGACTAGGCAGCTTAATCATGAGAGGGAGCAGCGGGTCGGCCTCGAGAAGCAGGCGGAAGAGCTGGGGGAAGTATGGAAGGCGGGTTTAGAGGAGCGTAAGAGGGAGTGTGACAGTAGGGTAGAGCGCCTGGAAGGGGTAATTCGAGCGAGTGAGAGTAGCGAGGGAAGAAAGGAGGAAGTGTCAGTCCTAACGGGACGAGCCACCAGTCTGCAGGCTGGGGTCCCTGGTGGTCGGGAGTCCGGCCTGTTGGCAGGCGGGCTCGACGACGCTGGAGAGCTGATTGAACCTCAGCTCAATGGCGCCTTCGAGCAGCAGGCGTCGGGCAGTCAGGTGACAGGAGATAAGTCGCAGGACAAAGGCGCGCAGGCACCAGGGGGTTCTAGGGTACTGGTAGTGGGGAGCTCTAACGTAGCACGGGTTAGGAGGGGTGTACATAACAGGGTGAAGGGAGACCAGAGGGTAACCGTAGAGGTCCAGCCAGGGAAGTGTATGGTGGATGCTATGACCGCAGCACGTGAGGGGGTGTGGGATAACCGGGAGGGAAGGAACCTAGTAATAGTTCATGCGGGGCTTAATGATGTGCTGAAGGGTAGGAGCCAGAACCTCGGAAAGCAGCTAAACGTGGGAATACGTAAGCTGAGGGACGTGTCTGAGAATGTGCATGTGGTTGTGTGCACCATTCCAGAAGTTCGGGGGCAGTCCGGGTTAACGGAGAGGAGGGTTGTCGAAGCCAACGGAGTAATTAAGGGTATGAGTCGACAGCTTCGGTACGACGTAATGGAAGTAAACAGAGAAGTGTACGAGGCTGGCTCCCGCCCTTTTGCAGATGGCATTCACTACAGTGAGGCCACGGGATACAGGGTGGGGGATAGAATGGGCCGCACGGTGACTGCTTTTTTGGGGGGACCGAGGGCCCTGGGGGCACTGAAGTAACTGAAAACCCAACAAAGTCAGGAGAGGCACCCAGGGTTAAAAAGAGGAGAAAACGTAAGAACAGGTATAAAAAAACAGCACAATCAGACATTGGATATATTAACATGCAGGGTGGTAGAAATAGGTTAAAATGGGAAGAGGTAGAGGAGCAACTAAGAAAGGAGGATTTAATGGTGTATGGGTTTGTGGAAACACATCTCAGAGACATGGAGCAGCCACCTTGCAACCCTGACTATGTGTGGGAAGAATGCAACAGAATGGAGGGAACGAGGAAGGGAGGTGGAATTGGAGCATTTATTAAGAAGAATATGAACTTTCAAAGGTTCAGAAAGGAGTGCGCCGAACACTTGTGGCTGAAAGGAAAAGTCGCTGGGGAATCAACAGTCCTTGGAGTGGTTTACTTATGGACAGGGACAGGTGCTAAAGAGGAAAACAGAAAAATGATTGATTGCATATCAAGAGACATTAGTGAACTAGGGGAAGGCTCCGAAATAATTATTATGGGAGACATGAATGCCCATATTGAGGGTCTGGATGGGTATACGGACTCAACTGGAAGCATATTACTAGAACTGGTGGAAAAGCATGATTTAGTTTTATGTAATACCAGTCAGAAGTGTGACGGGCACATAACTTGGGAAACTGGCAATCTACATTCAACTATAGATTACGTACTCATGTCACACAAAATATATGGTAAGTTACAAGTAAAGAAAATAGATGAAGAAGGTTCCAAAAGTCTTGGTAGTGATCACAAACGTATTAAGCTGAATTTTGCCAGAGAAGTAAATGCTGAAACTAGACAACATAATTCAAAGCAAACTTTCTGCAGCGACAAAGAGTTGGAAATAGTTGTTGAAAGAATTGAGGCAGCAGTTTCAGGGCAACGGCATACAGATTGGACCTATGAGAGCCTAACTAGGCTTTTTGCTCTAGAACTAGACAAAGTTAAGAGTAAACGAAAGGGGAAGCAAGGACATAGACCAAAAAGTTGGTGGGACAAAGAAGTGAAGCAAGCGATACAGAAACGTCAGGAAGCCTCTAGAGAACACAGGTATTCCAAGCGTAGTGGGGAGTCCGAAACGGAAGTAAAAAGAAAATGGGACAATTTTATAACATGTCGCCGAGAGGCATCCAGTTTGATCAATGCGAAAATTCAGAAAAAGGGTGAGGAATGGATGAGTAATGTAAGTAAGAAAGATAGAAACGCTGCCAAGAAGTTTTGGGAGCACTTGAACTTACTCGGTGAAACGACGCAAGCTAGACAGAGGTTCATACTCTCGCATCAGGGAGATCAATTAGAGGGAGATGATGCGATACAATATATAGGAGCAGTGATGGAGGAGAAATTTCGGGAACGGGTACATGTGGAAGATAGGAGAACCGAAGGAAGTAGCAGTCCAGTTTGTGACATCGCGGATTTTGGACAAAGAGAATGGGAAAAGGCGGAACGAAGAGTCCCTAGTGGCACGTCGACAGGCACAGATGGTATCCCTATTAAGCTGGTGAAGAATTTGGGTCCTAAATCTAAGGCAAAACTAAGGGAGGTAGTGAGTACCATGATAACAAAAGGAAATATTCCAGATGAATGGAGGCTTAGTAGGATGAGTATGATATATAAGGGAAAGGGAGATAAGTCTGATATTAGGAATTATCGTCCTATAACCGTGACACCGGTTATTTACAGGTTGGTAATGCAGATTATAAAGAACAGACTGGAGGAATGGGTAGATTGCGAGGGCATACTGGGCGAGTTACAGAACGGGTTTCGAAAACAAAGAAGGTTGGAGGACAACTTATTTTCTCTAACACAGTGTATAGAAATAGCGCAAAAAGAAAACAGACAGCTCTGGCTGGCATTTCTGGATATCAAGGGTGCCTATGACAATGTGAACCAAAGAAACCTGTGGGACATAATGGAGAACTTAAACCTAGATGAAGGACTAACAGCACTATTAAGGAACATTTACAAAGATAACAAGGTGATTATAACATGGGAAGGAAAGGCGACAGGGAAAATAGAGATAAGACGAGGCCTTAGGCAGGGGTGCCCGTTATCGCCTTTGCTGTTTATGTTGTATCTGAGAGGATTGGAGGATAAACTAGAGAAGAGTGGGCTTGGGTTCAACCTTTCTTACAGTAAGCTAGGCCAAAAAATTCAGCAATCCTTACCGGGATTGATGTATGCGGATGATATTGTACTAATGGCTAACAACAGGACAGAGTTGCAGGAATTAATGAGCATCTGTGGTAGGGAAGGAGAGGAGTTAGGTTTAGAATTCAGTAGCGAAAAATCGGCAGTCATGATTTTTAACGAGGATGAAGTTGAGAGGCTGAAGATACAGAATATTACAGTTGAGAGAGCTAGTAAATACAAGTATCTAGGAGTATGGATATGTGATGGTGCAGAATATCTCAGAGATCATGAAAAGTATATAATAGGTAAGGGCAACAGAAATGCAGCTGTAATGAAAAATAGAGCACTTTGGAATTACAACAGGTATGAGGTGGTGAGAGAGATTTGGAAAGGGGTCATGGTGCCTGGCTTGACTTTTGGAAACGCAGTGCTATGCATGAAATCCGAAGTGCATGCGAAACTAGAAATAAAACAGCGCGGAGTAGGTAGACTGGCTTTGGGGGCACATTGCAAAACGCCAAACCAGGGAGTACAAGGAGACATGGGATGGGCATCATTTGAGAGCAGGGAAGCGGTGAGCAAGGTAGAATTTGAGGATAGGTTGAGGCTAATGGACGGGGAGCAATGGGCACGAAAGGTTTTCAGCTATTTATACATGAGGAGTGTAGACACCAAGTGGAGACAGCGCACTAGGAAATTAAGAGGAAAGTTTTTGGGCTATAGCGAAGATACGGAAGAGCAAGTCTCAGTTAAGAAGAAAGTTAAGGCCACAGAAAGAGATCGGTGGCTAGAGGGAATGCAGGCAAAGACGGCTCTGGAAAGCTATAGATTAAACAAAAGAGTTATTGCCAAAGAAAGCATTTATGACAATTCTAGGGGAAGCTCATTGCTGTTTGAGGCAAGAACGGGTGTTCTGCGAACCAGAACATACAGAGTGAAGTACCAGGAAATTGATACAGTGTGCACTGCTTGTGGAGAGGAGGACGAGACGGCTGAGCACTTGATACTCCACTGTAAAGGGCTTCACCCTATGCCTACCGAAGACAACATAGATTTAATAAAGTCATTGGGTTTTAGAGACAGCGAAGGGAGAGTGGATTTCAAGACTGTAGAGATTACCAAGCAAAGATTAAGTGAATGGTGGCAGAAATCGAGAGAAAACTAGGTATTTTCTTATTCACTGATGGCAAGGGGGTTTCATAGCCTCACTTTCTTTGCACTGCGGAGTGAATATAGATTTCACATTTAAATATTCTAAGCTTAAATGGTAAAACAAAATGGCTAGGTGGCGTAAGCTACCGCCCGATCCAAAGGGCTCAGCCGTATTCATCCATCCATCCATCCAGTGGCTTCCTCCTCTCCCCCCTTGGGGCGATTTCCGTAACGGACCCCCGCACAAAGGAGATCGACGTGTCGCTCCTTGATTGGCCACTTCGCCCCCGCCGTTATCTTAAAACCAGCGGACAGGAGTCTCGCTTCCCTCTTCTTCCTGGGATTCGGCGGCGGCGACAACGGGGAACCTTCCGGCGCACCGGTGAGCGTTTACCCCGTCCCTTGTACATTTGTGAACGACCGTTCGGCCGTGGGCGATCTCCACACCGACGACGTTCACCAGCTTATAGCCGCTGTGTTGTTGTTATTTTGTTTCATTGTAAATAAACAGTTTATCACCGTTACCAACGTGACTGGTGTCTGTTTGCGCTCAACGAGCAGCATGCCACGCGAGCACGAACCCCCTTCGCGGTAGAGCGTCTCGCCGCGAACGTGGTACTCCCAAAGGCAGTGGCCCCAAGGAGAACCACAATTTGGCGCCCAACAAAAGGGCTGACGACCAGAACCCTGGTACGTCTGTGTGTGGCGACTGCTGCCGAGTGACGAGTCCTCGCGCAACCAGCGCTTACCGTGACAATGCAGACCGACTTCTCGGATTTGCTCACGCTGGCGACCGTGGCCGACGCATTCGCGCGGCCCCCACTTCAACGGGAAGCCGAAATGCCAACCCTCCAACGTGAAGCGCCCTACGACGCACTCCTGGAGCCGAGCGTGGTTCCGATGCCATTGCGGACGGGCGCCATCGCTCCCGGATCTTCCCCGAACGCACGTGTTCCGCCGCCGGCACAAAGCGAAGCCTATCGGTCTCCCCACGGAGAAACCGCTGCGGCGCCTCATCACACCTTGCTCGAAAACGCGGCACGTGTGATTGAGAGCCTGACAGGCGCGTTGCGAACGACAGCACTCGCACCACAGGCCCAACGACCTCCGGTCCGAATTCCCGTCCCGACTTATCGGGGTTACGCAGACAGAGCGAGCGCTACGGACTTCCTTGACGATTTACGGAAGTACCAACGCGCGATGGGAATGTCCGATCGTGAAATACTTGAGCGCATTCTGCCAGTCGCGCTCGTCGACGAAGCCGCCCGCTGGTTCCGACTTGTCGGTGACCAACCCGGAACGCTCGATCAGTTCCGAGAGGCGTTCCGCCGCGAATTCCTTCCCGCCGACTACGAGAGAAGGATGCGGCGGGAGCTCGAACAGCGAACCCAGCATCCGGACGAGTCCCTGCTGGAGTTCGTACGAGCCATGCAAGAGCTCTTCGAGCTCGCAGAACCCTCAGCTCCCGATGCAGAGCGAGTGGAACGCGTCATACGCCAAAGCCACCCGACTTTCGCTGCGTATCTTCGAGGCAGCCGTTTCCGCGATCTGAACGAGCTCGCCTCCGAGGCCCGACGCCTTCAGGGAGACATTCTCGCTGCCCGTGCGTACCGGCCTCCGCCTCCAGCGTCAGCGGCCCTCGAACCGCGCTGCGCGTGGAGCGGGGACACGCCATCTCGGACACCAAGGCGCTACAATTCCGCAAACTATGCGGAAGATCGGGGCCGAGACACGTACGCAATCTCAGATCGTGCGCTCGACCCGTACTCCTACGGTAGACGAACAAGCCGGCCGACGCCGCAGTTCAGAACCACCGACTCGCGCCCCAACGAGGCAGCGAGGCAGGAGCAAACGAGGATCCCTCAATCTCAGCGAGCCGATGCACGCTACGACAGAGCCGGCGAAAACCAAAACGCACGGCGGAACCCCCAGCGAGGCGACGACAGAAGATGTTTTCGGTGCAATCGCCCCGGTCATCTCGCTCGCCAGTGCCCGGAGCGGCCGAACACGGAATCGCACCGTGCGGGAAACGAGCAAAGCCACCGGTAAACGGCCCTTGGACGGACGGACCGGTGGCTAACAAAGAATCAGAGGGTCCCATGGCCACTCTTTTACCGACCGCCTACAGAATAGGCTTCCCGACCGGCACGCCGGCCCCGTTCATTTCTGTAACGATCGCCGGCAAGCCATTCAAGGCACTCCTCGACACCGGAGCAAGCGCTTCGATGTTCGGCGACGAAGTGTTGACTCACCTCCGACAGAATTCTGTCCGACTCCGAGAATGCAACACTGCCTTTCGCCTAGCCTGCGGAACCGCCCTTTCGGCTGGTACCGCGCGGCTGGTCGCGAGATGGGAGAACCGAGTAAGACGACAACGCTTCGTTCATCTCCCTGGCCTATCGGTGCCCATTATTTTGGGCAGAGACTTCCTTGCCAAAACAGGCATTGTAATCGACGTCAGCAGCGCAGGCTATCGGGAGGGCACGTTTGCACCCCTGAAACCCTTCTGCGAACCCCCGGCCGTACCGCCAACGCCACCATTGGCGCACGCGACGAGCCGTCGAGAGGAAGCGAGGGACTCCCTAAACCGGGTCATTGACCCCAAGACACCGAGTCCAGCGCCGATGGCAGCAAGCGCCGCCCCCATCGGGGAAATGACGCACCCACTGCTCACGCAATCATGCAGCGTGTCAGGGCGAGAAAAAGCCCGACTGTCGTCGTTGTTGCGCCGCTATGACGCAATGTTCACGGACCGACCTGGCTGCACAAACGAAGTGCGACATCGGATTGACACGGGCGACGAACTGCCCAGAAGGCAGAACGCGCGACCCGTAAGCTTGGCTAAACGAAAAGCCATCGACCGTGCCTTGAACGAAATGATCGACACCGGAGTCGTCCGGCGATCTAACAGCCCCTGGGCATTCCCCGTGGTGCTGGTCCCGAAGAAAGACGGCAGCTCACGTCTTTGCGTGGACTACCGCCGTCTCAACGACGTCACACGAAAGGACGCTTACCCGCTACCGAGCATCGACTCGATTCTGTCCAACTTGGGCAGTGCGCGGTACTTCACCACCCTGGACGCTAGCCGAGGCTACCTCCAGGTTCGGATGGAGCCAGGTGACGAGGCAAAAACAGCCTTCTGTTGTCACCGCGGGCTTTTCGAATTCACGCGAATGCCCTTCGGTCTGTGCGGAGCGCCTATGACGTTCCAGCGATTGATCGACCGAGTACTGGGAGAAGCCAAATGGAAACACGCAATGGCCTATCTCGACGACATCGTCGTCTACTCCAACACCTTCGAAGATCACCTACGTCATCTCGAGGACGTACTCGACCGGCTAAAAGCCGCGGGAATGACCCTGAATCCCGAAAAGGCTCAAATAGCCGAAACCCGCATCGCCTTGCTCGGGTTCGAACTGGATCGCGGGCGCCTTGCGCCACATCCCGACAAACTACAGGCAATCCTGGAGTTTCCTGCGCCAACCGACGTGAGCTCTCTCCGTCGCTACCTGGGAATGGTGAACTTCTATCGCCAATTCATCCCAAACTGCGCGACGCTTCAAGCACCACTGACACGCCTATTGCGAAAGTCCGTGAGTTGGAGCTGGGGTCCCGAGCAGGAAGCGGCCTTTCGCCGCACCTCCCGAGCGCTCGCGGACACAGCTGAACTCAAGCTACCCGACTTGAACAAGCCCTTTCTGATCCAAACAGATGCCAGCAATCTTGGCTTGGGCGCGGTCCTGCTCCAACAGCACGAAGGTGTGCTCCGACCGGTGGCCTTCGCCAGCCGCTCGTTGACGCCAGCTGAAAGGAACTACAGCACATGCGAACAAGAGTGCTTGGCCATCGTCTTTGCACTCCGGCGTTTCGACATTTATGTCGACGGGACCACTTTCGTGATCGAAACAGATCACCAAAGCCTAATATGGCTCTCCCGACTTCGCGAACCCGCTGGTCGCTTGGCAAGATGGGCTTTGATGCTGCAAAAATACGACTACGTCGTGCGGTACCGGAAAGGCAGCACAAACGTGGTGGCGGACGCATTGTCACGAGCCCCCGTAGACTGCACACAAATTTCCGCAAAGACCCAGGCCGAGCCAACGACATCCACGTTGTCAGGCGAAGCCGTGACTCAGTCCCAAAGGGAGCCAGCAGATCTGACCACCCCGGACGAGACGATCAACCACCTAGACGCAGTGAGCGCCGTGGGAATCGTGTTCAGCAAAGAAGAGCTTCTGAAAGCCCAGCAGAATGATCCGTTTTGTCGAAAGGTGATCGACGGACTCGCGGAAGAGTCGGACGCCGTGGAGGCGGGCGGTGCGACCGCCGGGCGCAACACTACTGGTATTGTAGTAGGCGCCGAGTGCCGGGACGTATCTGGTATTGGTGCGGGCACGGAGGATTCATATCTGCTGAGCAATGACGGGCTCTTGCTGAGGTACATACCCTCCGAGAACGACTCCGACGAGGCGTTCAAGGTAGTGGTACCCCGCAGTCTGAGAAACGCAGTTTTGCGCTACTATCACGACTCGCACTTGGCCGGACACGCGAGCGGCTCCAAGACTTACACAAAGTTATGTCGCATCGCCACCTGGCCGGGCATGAAACGGGACGTTTTCCGTTATGCCCGCACCTGCCACTCTTGCCAAAGCTTCAAACCAAGAGGCGGCAAACCCCCGGGCCTAATGCAACCGATTCCGAGCCAGCAATCATGGTCTCTGGCAGCCTGCGACGTGGTCGGCCCCCTACCGAGGAGCCCTAAAGGACACCAGTATTTGCTGGTTGTAACTGACCACTTCAGCAAATGGACGGAACTTTTTCCACTCCGTAAGCTGACAGCCCGAGCGATCACGGAGAAGCTCATGGAGGTTTTCACCCGTTTTGGGTTCCCCGAAGCTCTTTTGACTGATCGAGCGAGCTACTTCGTCGGGAAGGTATTCGTGGACGCGTGCAAGGCCCTTGGCATAAAGCACAGAACAACCACGCCGTACCACCCGCAGTCGAACATCACGGAGCGATGTAACAGAAACATCAAACCAATGCTGGCCGCCTTCGCGGAAAGGCACCGTGACTGGGACGCATATATCCCCGAGATCGGGTTCGCACTTCGGACCACTCTCAACCGTTCGACGGGCTTCACCCCCCGCTTTCCTCACATTCGGGAGAGAGCTTCCGAACCCCATGGACCGTGTCCTAGGGGGGAGCGCCGGGGTGGACAACGCGCAGCCGACGCAAACGGACCACGCGCAACAGCTACGAACTCGGATTACGGAAGCCTTCTCGGAGGCGCGTCGCAATCTCGGGGTAGCGCGAGCGAAACAAAAAGCTCAGTACGACCGCTCGCATCGAGACCTCCGCTACAAAGTGGGCGATCTCGTCCTCAGACGCAACCATGTTCTGAGTGATGCCAGCAAAGGCTTCTCCGCCGCTTTGGCTCCGAAGTGGTGTGGCCCGTACCGAGTGCAGGAACTTCTCTCCCCACTCGTGTACAAGCTGACAAACTTGCAATCAAGAAAAGTCGGTGGGCCGGTACATGTGTGCGATCTGAAACCCTACCATGAGAGGGAAAACGGGGCCAACGAGCAAACTCAGCCCCCGCAGAAACATGCACACGCAGCGCGAGACGACGCCAGCAGCGAACAACAGTCGTCTCGCTACAATCTGCGGAGACGGAGGAACTATTATCCGAAGTTTTCGTAGAGGCAGCCCCTGTAAGTGGCGAAATGTCACATTAAGGGAAGTGCAACACACAATGCACCTGCTGCCTTCGCGAACGCGCCAGACACCATTGTTTACTGGCAAGCAGTGACCTTGATACGTCACCTCAGCGTTCGCTCCCGGATGAACCCGTAGGGGAATCCCCCAAACACGGCTTCCGAGGGAAAGGGTACGCGTAACTGCCATTGGTCAGTTATTGCCACCTACGCTCACGTGGGCCACATGTCAACGCAAGAGCGCGGTGCGAGCGTCGTCACGAGCGGTCGGAGACCAAGTGGTCATTCTACCGCAGTACGTTCCGCACCTACGAAGAGGACCTCCAGCCTTTGCTTCGCGTCGTTCTGGAGCTGCTGTCTCCTGGCTACGGCAGTTTAGCGGCGTCCAGCGGCGTCCAGGGACCACAGCTGCGCGTGACTCGTCAGGCGGCCCCGCTACCCCAGCCGGCCGCGTACCAAACCAGCAGCCCGTCGTTTTCGTGTGCCGTCGGGATCGACATCCGGCCAGGGACTGCCGGTTCATCATCTTCGGGACCCGCTCCGCGGTTGGAAAGCTCGCTGACCAGGGACCAGCTGTTCCCGTTTCGTCCCGTAACAAGTCCCAAGGGCCCAGGGACCTGGCGCAGTTCGGCCAGCAGGTCTCGCAGGGCATGCACTACATCGGCAGCCGAGGGATAATCCTCCGGGACCTGGTCGCCCGGAACGTGCTCGTCGACGGACACGGCTGCTACAAGGTCGCCGGCTTCGGCCTCTCCAGGAGCACTATGGACTCCGAGACGGACCTCTACCACCAGTGTCCAAGTGCGCCCTCCCGGTGCGGTGGATGGCTCCGGAGTGCGTGCAACTCCTGGTTTCCCCTTCAAGTCCGACGTCTGGGCGTTCGGCGGAATACTGCTGTGGGACATCGTCACTTTGGGCTCGACGCCCTACCCCGGCCTGGGCGCTCAGGAGGTGACTTGCTACGTGCGCGACCGTCACGGGATGACGCAGCCGACCGACTGCCGCTGGGAGCTGTGCCGCTGGTGAGCTACCGCTGGACGAAGTTTTGGACCATGAATGTATGAGCCGGGCTGTTGTTTCCCGTGTAGTTGCAGCCGCTGGCGGCCTTTTTTTTATTATTTTAGTCTTGTTGTGTGTTTGTGTTGGTCCACCCGTTTGCGGGTGACTATTGGCTAAGGAGGGGGGAGTGTGGGGATTGTGATCCCTCAACATTCTGTCGCGTCAGCGTTTTGGCGCGCCTTGGCGGCCGCGCCGACGTAGCGAGAGGTGGCGCCGCTTACCACTGTGAGTGGCTTCCTCCTCTCCCCCCTTGGGGCGATTTCCGTAACGGACCCCCGCACAAAGGAGATCGACGTGTCGCTCCTTGATTGGCCACTTCGCCCCCGCCGTTATCTTAAAACCAGCGGACAGGAGTCTCGCTTCCCTCTTCTTCCTGGGATTCGGCGGCGGCGACAACGGGGACCCTTCCGGCGCACCGGTGAGCGTTTACCCCGTCCTTTGTACATTTGTGAACGACCGTTCGGCCGTGGGCGATCTCCACACCGACGGCGTTCACCAGCTTATAGCCGCTGTGTTGTTATTTTGTTTCATTGTAAATAAACAGAGTTTATCACCGTTACCAACGTGACTGGTGTCTGTTTGCGCTCAACGAGCAGCATGCCACGCGAGTACGAACCCGCTTCGCGGTAGAGCGTCTCGCCGCGAACGTGGTACTCCCAAAGGCAGTGGCCCCAAGGAGAACCACAATGAAAGTCCGGGAAGGCTGTTTAGTTTGCAGCTGGCTCCAGGTCTTCTCCGTCCTTGACCTTCTCGAGATGCGCACGCTGAAGACACTACGAGACCTTCAAATTTAATAATGGATATTTAAACCACATCCTAATCTGTTTAAAGGGACGCTCAACCGAAATCTAGATTCCACAAGACACGACGGCCAAAAGCATGCAACGGGATGCTACAAACACCAAAACATCACTCATACAACGATATCTCGAACGGCTGACCGTATCTTTCAAGAAAAGGAGGCGCATTTGACAGAAATGTTCACGTCATGTTTTTTTGAGAAGGAGAGGGAACGGCCTTGGGTCTTCTCCGCCTCGCCACCTTGAGGGGGCGAAGCGAAGAGAGGAGAAAACGAGATATCTTCACGTCACGCGCCTCGTCGGCCTCCTTCAATCTCTACCTCTTTTTTACAAAAATACGACCGTCCATTCAAGATATCGCCTCACGAGTAGTGTTGTAGCGACCCGCCTACAGCTCTTGCATCGTTTGCTGAAATCCAAATTTCGGTTCACCATCCCTTTAGGGATACTTCAACGAAATTTGAAATATATCTATCGTGTTCAAAAATAGGCTGAATATGATCCACAATATCCGTAAATGACAATCGCACGTTTGTATTTTGAGGCTGGCGGCCTTATTTTTTGTTATAAATGGCCCACTCTATAGTCGGTTACAAGTCAAGAAGGTAGGAGAAGCTCCTCCCACAAGTGTGATGCGCCTGTTTCAAATCTCTCCGCAGTCGAAAGAAGAGTTCACTGGAAACGCTCCTTGTTCCGCTTCAATGGATTCCCACTTGTCTCTGATCCCACTTTTTAAGAAAGCTACCTTTGTATTCATCGGAGAGGGAACCGAGTCCCTGAAAGCAGCCTTTGTATCCATCGGTGGGGAAGCTAATCCCCGAAAGTCGTATTTGTTTCCGTCGGTGGGGGAGAACTCTAATCTCCCTCTCGTGGCTTCCACAATGCTAAGTCAAAGTCGAAAGATAAAGCAAATATGTACAGAAAGGCAAGACTCTCCTCGCGCGTTGGCCGCGACGTCACGGAAACGGTGGGACGCTATTGGATGGGGAGGTGGCGGAGGGATATCCGATTCCCTTTGAGGGGCATTTGCCGCTACCTTCTTAACCTGTAACTGACTATAGCAAGCGCTCGGAGAAGGCCCAGTGGAGACCACGTGACATCCGACGCAATCGTGACGTAGGTCGCATCAGGACGAGCAAAGCTACGGCGAGGCTGGCGTCGACGGGATTGCCTAGTCGTTCCAGCCACCGAAGCGGCTGCTTTTGTACGAATTTTGAGTAACGGGTTATTCTTTTATAAACTTGTAAAGGGTTTTATCGCTTTATCGCAGCGCTTTATCCCACTACAACATCTACGGAGGCAAATAACGGATATTTTTATTACAGTTCAGACAAAATAAAACTAAGAAAAGAATGTCTCATCGAATCGAAAACAGGAAAGCGACATTCGAGAACATCTCACGACTGTAATAAACACAATTCAGTGAAAGCGACTTTGTGTATCCTGTTGGTTCTAATGTGCTTTGCGAGTGCTGGTATTTTATTAGTTCCAAGTTTATTCATTTTTTTAATTTTGTAAACCAGCAAACGAACATTTTCTCAAAATAACTGGCAGGAAGAAGCGGTGGCTAGCTTCAGAGGTCGTTTCAACTAAATCCCTACTTATTCACCTGGTCGACGCGAAAGGTGCGAGACCCCCTCGCAATCAATGTCTTAAAGGGGTACGGAAACGAAATTTTAGCTCCGATCTGCATGCATAAATATGGGCTAGGGACAGGCACCACCTCGGAAATATCAATATCGCGCTGTAAAACACAGAACTAATTTTAAGCCTAATTAAACGATTTCAAATTCACATCTGGTGGATGGTAGGAAAGTTCTCGTGACATCACTTGTGGCATAGGAGCAGCGCCGTTCTGCGGCAATACGGCGTGCCGGCAGAATTAGCCTAGGCATGAACGCGTTTGCAAAGCCTTGCAAAAGAAAGGAGAAAGCAAAAGCGTAGTTGGCCACAGTGAGCTCGTTCTCGTTGCGGCTCTTTGCACGACACGACCCGAGCATGCTTCAGGCACAGCCGGTATTAGTTCCTGCGAGTCGCTTGCTGCGAGCCGACGTTAAAAAAGATATGTTTGAACTACGAGAGTGTCAGCAAGAGCCACGCAAATACCTGTTCACACTCGGAGCGGACACGCGCGTTTGATCGAAGTGCTGGATTCGCTCTGTTAGACCGCGTTTCGGTAAGCGCTTCTGGACCGATTTTTTACGATTGCAACTCGATACTGACATGACACTTGGCAAAGAAAGGTTGGACCAACATCGCGTAGCTCCCACGAACTGCTATAGCTCGACAGTGACGTAGCGTCGAGTCAGAATAAAAATGGCATACTAATAACAAAGTGTACATACCGTGTCGCGAAGGTAATCCGCATGGCGGTTATTTGAGCTCTATATCACACAAAACAAGGAGATAGAATCAATGAGAGTCCTTTTTCGACGACAGCGTTCGTCACCGCTGTCTCGGAAAACAAGGAGATCGAGATGACAAGGGGAAAAGATTGACCTCTGAAATTTAGTTCAGGGATCAAACTAGTCATCCGGGAAGGGTTCACAAGGGTCACGCGGGCATATTCCGTTCAGCAGGCCAGCCGGTCATGGGCAGACGGTCTTGGCCAAGGACCGCCGGAGCAACGGTGCGCCGAGTCGGTGTTGCTGCTAGGCCTACTATATTCTGCCGAGCTCGCTTGGTCGGTAGAATCGTGGTCGTTGTAGCTCTTCTCGGGTGTTTGTGGATCCTGCGTTCTTGATCGTCGTGGTATGTTTCAAGTACTCCTTCCTTTTTTCTTGCTGGTTGAAGTCGGGACGCACGAGAAGAGCACGTAGAAAAATAAATATCCGTTGGTCGTCGCTACCAAGTAACTGAGCGACGCTGTCGGCCACATTGATTTGATCTTTAAAAGTGCGCAAGACAGCTGCGGAGCTGTCGTAGGATTCTGTCATAACCTGCTGAAAAGTAACGACAATTTCGTTTCGAGAATACGGGTTTTCTCTCAAATTTGTCGTACGCACTTTTTTCGTCGTAAGTTCGTTTTGAGAATCCGGCCTCAGAGCTGGTTTTGACAGTGGTGCCGCGGTTACCGATGTGCGGCGTGCGTGCAGCCCTTGCACATCTCAAACGGCCACGTTGTCACAGGTCGTAAACGTCGACGCGCCACCAAGCGGCAACGCTCGTAACCACAACACCCACGCCGTAGCCTTTCCCGTCTGGCAAAAGTGACGTCACGAATGCGCCCAATATCCCAAGACGCATCGCGCTCTCCGATGGCTGATTTTTGAGCGCGCGCCCGATCGGGCCCCTCAGGGTGAAAAATATAGCCATCCGTTCAAAATACAAACGCGCCATTATGATTTAAAGACATCATTGATCATATTAAACCTATTTCTGACCATAATAGCTGTATTTCAAGTCTCGCTTCAGTATCCCTTTAAAATTCCTTTTCGTGACTTTTTTTAACAAGATATTGGTGTGTTCGATCCGATACTACTCCTTTGAACACATATAGACAAAAAATGAGCGCCGAAATTTCGTTGTAGTATCCCTTTGAAGGGATACTTCAACGAAATTTGAAATATTCCCGTCGTGTTCAAAAATAGGTTGAATATGATCCACGATATCCGTAAATGACAATCGCACGTTTGTATTTTGAGCCTGGTGGCTGTATTTTTCGTTATAAACGGCCCACTCCGGCAAGCGCTCGGAGAAGGCCCAGCGGAGACCACGTGACATCCAACGCAATCGTGACGTAGGTCGTCTCAAGACGAGCAAAGCTACGGCGAGGCTGACGTCGAGAGGATGGCCTAGTCGTTCCAGCCACCGAAGCGGCTGCTTTTATACAAATTTTGAGTGACGGGTTAATCTTCTATAATCTTGTAGGGGGACAATAGCGACTTCTGCGACACACAAAAGGCATTCTCGGGAAGAAGGGAATTCCCCCTGATCCTCTTCTCTCGTCGTGGCCGGAGGCGAGACAACCTCCGTCACTAGCTGCCAAGGTTGCTAGACGGGCATTACAAGCGAGGCGTTCGCAACATCCACCAGGTGCTCTTTGCTAATCGTTTAATTCGTTTTAAAATTCCTTTTCGTGACTTTTTTAACAAGATATTGGTATGTTCGATTTGATGATGCGTTTTTGAACACATATAGACCAAAAAATGAGCGCCGAAAATTCGTTGTAGTATCCCTTTAAAGTGGCCATAAAACCATCCTTCAACTTTTTCTTCTTAGCTTTTCTCCTCAACTCACAAATCGCGCACTTCAAGAAGATGGAAAGGAGGGATACTACCAGAAAGAATAAACAAAAAGTCGGACAAGACGAGACATGTCTCGGCTTGTTCGTCTTTTTGTTTATTCTTTCTGATGATTTAATCATCGCCAACGCGCTCACCATAACTTTAGACGGACCTCGAACCCCCGTTTCTGCACCCGGATACTGCCATTGTCCCCCTAGAAGATTAGCCCGTCGCTCAAAACTGGGACAAAAGTTGCTTTTGTCCCAGTTTTGAGCTGACAGTGTTGTGGAAGCTACGTGCACTTTGGGCCAGCCACACGCTCGTCACTCCACTAGTACTTCGAACAGCTCGGTTGTAACGCGTTGACGCCACCGCAACGGTGATAACTAGAGTGCCTTCATGTGCGCTTCGCATAGAGTGATGCCAACTGCCTGTTTCCCTTTTTCACACCCTCTTCCACCGCCATTTTGTTCCTCTCATTGTTTGCCCGTGCGCCGGAAAGTGGCCTTCGTGTCCATCGGTCCTCCCAACCAAGGGGGGAAATGCTAATCCTCCCTCCGTGGGTTCCACAACGCTGCTCCGAACTTGTGAGATAAGGTGCTTGTTTCCGGAAGGGTTATAAGCCCGACGGATTATCGCCGGGAACCAAAATGGCTCTTGGCTTGTCGGCGAGTGGTATTACAAAGGGTGGCATCACTCTAGCAAAGCGCACCTAAAGGCTCCCTAGTGATAACAACAAAACTCATAACCACGCCAGCCGTGTTACGTCACAAATGCGGGAATTCTTTTTTTTTTTTTCACAGAATAGCTTATGACGCATCGCGCTCTTCGTCTGCTTCTCTTCGAGCGCTTGCTCGGGTGCACCCACCGTTTGGAACGAAAAATATAGTCAGGCATTCAAGATACAAACGTGCGATTATCATTTATGGTTATTATTCGTCATGCTTGACGCATTTCCGAACGATACTTGTATATTTAAATTTTCGTTACCGTACTCACGTTTAAAAAAAATAAAAATCAATCTACCGACTCTCAAAAACAGAGATACCAACAAAAAATAAATGAAAAGGGCACGCCGCAAAGCAACACTAAAATTACAACAAAAAAAAAAAGAAAAAGAAAACGCAACGCAGTACATGCAGATTAGCCTTTGCAATGCCGTAAGGCTTCGCGAACACTTGATCACGACAGACGCTTGAGTCCCATGTGCACTCGGCGTCTTCAGCCCCACTTCTAAGTAGGCTTACCCAGAGCAGCGTTGGTCGGTCCGTGAGCCTCGGCTGGCTTGTACAGAAGGGAATGACCGGGTCACTTCGCGATGGAATGTCCCACGGTCCAAGAACGACGCACCTTGTTGTCGATACGGGCACCCAATCACAACGCCGCACTGTGTCACAAGCAGCTGTCTGGCGGACGAGGTCCAGAGAATCGGGCAGAAAACCGCCACTTGGGACAGTAGCGGGGCTGCCTAGACGTCGAGGTGTGTAGGACGGAGCGAACGACAAGTCACATAAGAAGGGCTTCAAGTCCACAGTGCCAGGTTGGAGATGTAACCAGGCAGCGGGAGGACCGTTGTCACCATCGTGGCCAGCAGCGGAAGTAGTGGCCAGATTCCCGGGCAGGCAGCCTCGGCGATGATGACGTTGCCCCTTTTGTTGTCCTCCTCGTGGGCTGCGCCCTGACTCATGTACCGCCGGGCACTGGAATGCAGCTAAGGCTTCCCCTTCCCTTCTCCCCCCCCCCCCTCCCCTTTTTTTTTTCCCCCAAAGGAGAAGAAAGCTTTGGAAAAACTCGACCAAATATCCGGGTGCAAAAGCCTCAGAGATAGCAGAGACAGGTGTTCTCGCGAAGTTATTGTGAAAAGAGTTCCACGACTTCGGTTAATATGAACACGGATGTCCACATACCAAGCTACCTCGCCTCACCCCGCACAATGGATTTGTGGGTGATGAAACAACGAGGCAAAGATTTTTTGTTTCACCTACTCTAGCTTGGCGAACTGTGGAGCCAATAAAAGCGTCGGAGCGAGGCACGTGACGACACGTCACGGGAGCGTATCTGCGCCAAGGAATCGGCTGTCGTCTGCTGCGAAACAAACCAAGTTTGGATGAACGTCCACCGCCGGTCATCCTACGATGGACTAAATCACAATGCTACAGGCCGCCAGGTCCAATCACGAGCCTAATAAGAACCACGTGGCATATTTGCTCCGTCGTACGGATCAGTGCGACAAGACACGTCAGGAGGCGAGTTTTTCGTCTGCCTATCGAGCCCTCGCGGCGGCTCCGTCTTTTTGCTACTACCGAAGACTGCTGAAGAGATTAAATGCCGTGTGGAAGCGATGGGGCCAAATGAAGCTGAGTCGGATAGAGTGGTTGACGCGGGGCGTATGTACGGACCGCGTGCGGAAGGGCGAAGCGGGTCCGGGTACGTTGTATATCATAGAGATCATACATACTAACTCTAGAGGAAAAGGTCCGCCATTTTCCCGTGCATTCTGGCTACCGCAAGCGGCGGAGCATGCAGGCAGACCCTCGGGGTCCCACACATGGTTACCAACTGGCTTCGATTTCATGAATATAATTATATCATCAGAGCAGTTTCATGAACTTCAACAATCCACGAACTTACCGGTGGAAAGATATCCATGTTCGTTTCGAAGCTTTCTTTTTGCATTGCGCGCAGATGTACGGCCTTTCGTCAACACGAAACTAAACCAGATAACCGGCTTCGCGGGTAGCCGCGCCCCAGGAATACGAAACCGCGCAACCTCCGGATTTCCGAGATTTCGACAGAAGGGAAGTTAATGCAGCATAATGGGTACACTGCTCCTTATAAGAGTTAGAATAGCTCACAATCTAGTTTAGAACGCTAAATTATCACTGTTTATATTGCTGAGAGTTTTCAGTCTTCGCGATTACAATTGCGACTGTCGTCCTTCAGCTGGCAACATTGGTTTCTTCCTCTCGTGTGCTCTCATTCGCGATCTTTCACTCGGGACCCAGGATGTCGGCGCACTGGATTTGCCACTCCTCCTCACTCACCTTTACCCCCTGTTGTATATACACGAAAGTTGGATTGGATTGGATTGTTAGGGCTCAGCTAGGTGAAACAACTTTATGTCAATGTTGCCTACCCGCCGTCCAACTTCGCCAAACGGCTGAAATGTTTACGAAATATGCCCAAGAAAGTTTATGAAACTAAATACCATGTACGGGACCTTTATTTCGCCTATATAAAATAGCGCGCTATCATAACAGAGGACCTTATGCGTTATACTAGGGAGTTTTCGTAGACCGCGTTTCCCCCTCCGCCAACGTTATTAAAACACTCAGTTGGGAAACTCCCATAGAGACAGCTTTGAAAGAGTGGCCCCAATCTGTCTCCGAGCACCGAGCTAATGACGAACACAACGCCATTATTTCTCCCGCAGCGGCCACTGGAAGAACTGCACGTGACTTCTATTTTGGCTTTAAAGGGCAACTCCGCTCAATTTCGAAAAATTTAGGCTTCCATGTGATTCACATTCACAAAGTAATACTCAACAACTCCACGTCTTCGGATTCGCGAAATGTGGAATAATATTTGTGTAATCCTAATTTAAACATCAGCAGAAACCGACACCGAAACTTCGGTTGCGTCAGGCAACATTGGTCTCGGGTCGTCACAGTCATGGGCACCTCACGTCGAACCACGTGGTCTTGTGACGTTCGGGAGGGAGCGAGAAACAGGACACGCGACGCGGGCAGGTCCTTTTTTTTTTTTTTTTTTTTTTTTTGGACGCGGGCAGGTGACCTTGCATGGCGTGGACGGTGATGGCCCGGGGGAGAGGGGGAAGGGGAGAAGACGAAAGAGGAGAAGGGGAGCGGAGAAACAGACCGATAAGCGCGCAGGGCAGCGGTGATCACGTGAACGCCCGGTCAGCCAACACCGGGAGGAGAAACTCATGACGTCATCGTTAAATTTCGCTCTGAAAAGTAAAAACAAGCAAAACGTGAGAATGAAGTAGGCATGCCTCTGACGTAGTGGTTCAACGTTGGCCGCTCCAACTCCGTGGCATTGACTGCGCTGATGATTGCGCCTCGCGCCGCACGCTAGAGTTGGCAGATTTCGGCGACTTGGCTCGCTTAAAGGTTCGCTGGCCAGTTTATTAAATATATAGACGGAATTAGATCGTAATATTTGACATGGAGTCTTCCTATATGATACTGAAGAGGGCTACATAGTTTTCACAATATCAAAAATGAAGCGGAGTTGCCCTTTAATAACAGATACAGCGGCAGAGGTTACAGGGGTGCCACCCCCGTTTCCCCGGCGGACGCGCCGCATTCAGCTACCGAAGTTAAAATGCACCTAGGTCGGGACGTCCTACCTGAAAGACCCGCTGAGGCATGGTTGTATGAAAACAATATTAATTGTTCCGCAAAACCTTGCGAACTAAAGATGATAAAAACATCACGCGCCCATCATTTTGTACTAAACTCCAATAACTTTCATACAAAAAGAGTCTTTTCCGCTTGTTTTTACGCAAAAACAGGCTTCGCAAAAAGCTCGAGGTGACCATAGTACAGACAAACGAAAAAGAGTGGCGCTGTTGTCGCATTTAGCTCGGTCTCGGTGGACGCCAGCGGCCCAGGTTTCGACGGCGAGTTTCCCAACTGAGTGTTTTAGTAACGTCGCCCCCCCGCTAGGCACTCCGCAACGAAGAAGTTGCTACTGCGCCTGCGCGCCGATAACCTTGACTGTAGACTTCCGGGTATCCTAGCGGGTTGCGTAGGGCGTTGCGGGACGGCGAAAACGATCTACGAAAACTCCCTATGTGTCCTTCGTAGTCTGCGTATCGGAATGTCTCTCCGCACTCTTTCGGAATGTGGATGCAAGCTTTTCTGAGGCAGTGCTCCGCCCGCCAGCCTTCGGGCCCTAGTCTATCGTAGGGTCCGAGTATCGGCTACGAGATGTTTTAGTGGTGCCACCCCACGGGGGCCCTCCTGTGACGCAGCTGGTAGGATGCGAGCAGACGACGCGCTATGTCAAAGCACGGAGTGGTCACGTAAGTTCGCATCTGTGCCAGTAAAAAACGGTTTATTTTCTCAAGAAACGCGTATAGCGTTTTTTGTGAATGGTCCTTGAAGTTTCTTTTTAGATTAGAAACTAAGATCCCTTCTCCAGGAATTATTTTCTTCAAAAACAAGCTTGGAGCTTCCCATTACAGCAGGGCTATTCACAGCCTCTCTGACTCTTTTTTTTTTTTTTCGGATCTGCGGAGGCTTTTGTAGAAAAAGGTTTTGTGTTCACCAGAGGAAATGACGTGCTGTCTTCTTAGCTGTGCACGCGCGCACAGTTGTGTTACAAAGCGCCGCACACTTGTTTTAGCTATGCTTGTCGATACCGACGTTTCTATTGAACTGTGGCTCGATAGTTGCTGACGAGAAGATGCTCGTAAGCAACTCATGTTTAGCTCATCCCGCATCGAATACGTAGCAACGAAGTTTGTCACATCGCGACTTCTGCTTGAAAGAAAAGCAGAAATTTTTTTATAAATTCTTAAATTGTCGGACATGTTCCGGTAAGTTCAGGTGACTGATTAATTTGTTCCGTTCATTTTTTACTAAGAATTGTTTACAAATTTAAAATCTTTCGCTTGGAAGCGCATCACGCCTTACGCCCATTTGAGCCCGCAAAGACTAAACATGCAAACGGTAGTAATTTATAGGAGGAGTATTCCTCATTTTTCCGGAACTTGTATTGTCACTGACTTACTAGATTTAAGACCTTGATCGTGAGGGGGTCTCCCACGTTTCGCGTTGAGCAAGTGAATAAGCAGGGATTTAGTTGAAACGACCTCTGAAACCAACCACCGCTTCTTCCTGCCAGTTATTTTGAGGAAATGTTCGTTTACTGGTTTATAAAATTTAAAAAAGAAATGAATAAACTCGGAACTAATAAAATACCAGCACTCGCAAAACAGATTAGAACCAACAGGATACACAAACTCGCTTTCACTGAATTGTGTTTATTACACACGTGAGAGGTTTCGAATGTCACTTTCCTGTTTTCGATTTGATGAGACATTCCTTTCTTAGTTTTATTTTGTCCGAACCGTAATAAAAATACACCCCATTCGCCGTGGTAAATGTTGTAGTGGGATAAAGCGCTGGATATTCTTTTTTCATCATGCAGCTTTTTGTACTGGAGTAAAGAGCAGCACAACACCATCCGAGCGCATCGACACCTCAGCGCCATATGTATTTGTTGGCACGACTACGTGCGCCACGGGCGCGCTTCGATAATACTGACGGTGCTAAGTGGTCGAACCTTTCGATCAGTTAAATTCGTTGCTATTTGCATGAGTCTTTCACCGCATCCGGGGCTGATCGCGAAGCTGACAATGCAGCATGCGTGTTTCGAATGCCCAGTGATGGCGAATCAACTAAACCAGCCTCATATCGATATTACAGCAATATTACGAGATGCGATGCATACTGTTTCCTCTCTGCGCACCACACTGGATGAAGGAACATCCTAATCGCGACATGTAAACACACAAAGTGTAGATACTGCTTCTCTGGTAACAAATCGCGTAACAACACAGGGCCAGTGTATAGCAGGGAAGACCTAAACTCCGTAGCCTTCCACCGCTCCAGTTTCTCGAGGGACCTTGGCTCGCGAGCAAACTCCCCCCCCCCCCCCCCCCCCCCCTCGTTCCACCAACCTATCACTCGATTCTTCGCTGTTGCGCTCCAAGACGCTCGGGCAGAGAACCTGAGACCCAGGCCTGTAAAAGCTTGCGACCAACTCCCAAGCAGAGTGCATGCGTATCAGATGTAAAAAAAAAAAACTAAAAAAAAAAACGGTTCCCTAACACTCGCTAGTGCCTGAAGACTGTCTTTTCTATGATGTATTAGCAATTGTGGCCGCGCCGTTAGGCATAAAAAAGCTGTCGGACGCGAAGAACTCTGCCAAACACTTCCCAGGTAGCACGAGTGGTGGGACCCACGTGGGGTCGTCATGGGCAGTGGGGGATCGGGCAGCTCCTACGAAACCCACGTTTGTCCCACGTGGTCGAAGCGTGGGCATGCCCAATATGGGCTGACCACGCAATGCCGCGGTGGGTCCCACCTCGGATATACGAGGGCGAATTCGGGCACAGCGTGGGCATGCTTAACTTGGGCTGCCTATGCAATACCACCGTGGGTCTCACCTCGACTACGCGTGCACGCGTAGTCGAGGTGAGACCCATGGCGGTATTGCATAGGCAGCCCAAGCCAAGTCTGGCATGCCCATGGGCATGCCCGACTTTACTGTTTATGTAAAACTCGCGTGGGAGCCACCTCGGCTCTGCGGGGGCCAAATGCGATGATGTGGGCTCCACGGCGGCTAAGCGTTGGCGTGCCCGAATTGGGCTGCCCATGTAAAAACCCCGTGGGTTCCACCTCGGCTCAGCGGGGGTCAAGTTTACAAAAATGGGGGCTCCAGGGCGACAAAGTGTAGGCATGCCAAACTTGGGCTGCCTATATAAAAAAAAAAACGTGGGAACCACCTCGGCCCTATGGCGGCCGAAGGCAATGATGTGGGCTCCACGGCGGCCAAGCGTGGACATGCCCAACTTGGGCAGCCCATGTATAATCCACGCGGGTTCCACCTCGGCTCTGAGGGGCCAAGTTACCAACGGTGTGGGCTCCATGGTGGCAAAGCGTAGGCATGCCCGACTTGGACTGCCCCTGTCAAAAAACCTGGGTCCCACCTCGGCCCTGCGTGGGCCAAGTTAACAACAGTGTTGGCTCTAAGGCGGCAAAGCGTGGGCATGTCCACCTTGGACTACCTGTGCAACTTCCAAAATGACACTTTCCGCTACCCTACTGAAAAAACATTGTATGAATTTAGTTCTGACAGGTTTATTGGGCACATTTCTCATATCAGAACTTATTAGATATTTTCTATCAGTTTTATGTGTCGCATATAAGTTTCAGCTAGGCTAGGTGGCTCTAGGTACCGCCCAATTCATATGCTACAAGAATTATTTTTATTTGCCCACGCCACCATTACACTTCGGGCCAATCGAGCACATTTATTACACACGCATGTAGATATACTACGTATACTACTAGCATCAGCTGAACATATGTATCGAGGGCATACAGATGCACGGCCCAGCAAACATGAATCCATCAGCACGCCCGATAACTACTTCAGAACCCTGCGTTTCCGCCTTTTATACTGGTCATTTCGAAGTTACAGCTTTTCTCGGTGACCACCTAAGCAATAAATAATATTCCCAGCATGTTTATTTGTTTTCAGTAATGTCATCTGAGAGTATTTTGAACGGCTCCTAGGAGATCAATTTCTTAGAAAAATTAAACACCGCGATGCCGTAATTATTTTAAAGTCAATAAAACAAAACGCTCCACTGCGGTTCCAAGTTGCGTGTTTTCTTCCCCGCACGGCACTTCGTATACTAAAAAAAATATATGAATTTATTGCTGATATGTTTATTGGACGCGCTTTTATACCAGAACGTATAAAGGCATATCAGTTCTACTATGTCGCATATCAGTTTTTAGGTATTTCCCATAAGTTTCATACGTCGCATAACAGTCTGAATATTTCATATCAGTTTTCTAAGTCGCGTATCAGTTTTAGGAAATTTCACATCAGTTCTTATATAGATTCATATATTTTTTTTTCCAGTGGGGTAATATCAAGACTATTTACTGCACGTTCTGGAAATTCAACGCAAGAGATTCGCTTAATTTGATACGGAATCATTGAGGATTGTAATTCTAAGAGCGAGCGTGCCATTTTAGGCTTTCTAAACTTTATTACTAACTTACTACTCAGCGTGTATGTTGAGAAGGCCGTTGTAGGGAGGGGGGGGGGGGGGGTTACGCAGAGTATTGAATTTGAGCGTGAACTGTTCAGCTGGCACTATATATAGGGCTTGATTCGATTCGGCCATGCACAAATTACTTGTAATAATTAAAAAAAAAAAACCATATTTTGTTTCTTTTTTTTTTTTCAATCTTAAAATAAGGCGCCTCCGGCTAAAGTATACTTACCACCGCCGCGTAGCTACCTTGGCATATGGGTTTGTTTAAATTGTTAGACATTATGCATGTATTGCGTGACAATGACAAAATTATTTTTTCTCTAAATTGGTTTAGGACATACACCTGCAGCATGGTCCAACGCCTTAGTTTAGAAAGATCCGTCGTCCTAGGTAAAACCTTTAAGACTAAAAAAATAACGAATTTCAAGAAAACAATTTTCCATGCGTGCGCTCGAGATGGCAAGAACAACGTCATCGCAACTACATCAGAAATAGCTGCAGATCACTGAAGAAGAATAAATATATTCTTTGCACAGGAAATTTAACTGGTATCTAATAGGCAAAAACAAAGAATGCTTAACTATGTTCCTATCAGTTAACAAGCTTGATTGAAAACTTTCATGGAACACTTGCGGGGGTCGCTGGAAGAAATTGCCATTTAAAGGGCAACTCCGGTCAATTCCGGAAGTTCAGAGATTACAGGTGATTATCATGTCAAAACTGCTAATAAACGGTTTTATGTCACACCTTTTTCCGAAAAGTTAAATAGTTTCCTTGCAAACCTCGTTTAAGCAAAACTCACAAAGCAAAACCGAAACCTTGCCAGCGGCAGGCAACATTGGTCCTGCTCGCCAACTACTGGACTTCACGTGATGCGTAGACGTCGGCAATGTCATCAGGGAGTTTTCGTAGACCGCGCTACCCCCTCCGCTAAGCGTTCCGCAACGAAGAAGTCGCTACTGCGCCTGCGCGCCGATAGCCTTGACTGTGGAGTTCCCGCTATCGTAGCGGATTGCGGAGGGCCTTGCGGGACGGCGAAAACGATCTACGAAAACTCCCTATCAACAAAAGTGGCGGACGGCGCCCCACTCTTTTTTCTCTCTCGCCCTCGCGCTCTGCGCCTCAAACATTAAAGCACACATGAGCGCGGATTCCCATAGCAACAGTCCAGGACGCTGTGACGTGGGCCCATGCCAAGCCGTCACGTCACAGCGTACGCGCAAAGTGCCATGCAAACTGCCGCGCGACGCCCGTTTTTCTCGCTCACGTGTTCCCTGCTGTGAAAAAAAAAAAAAAAAAAAAAATCAATTCTTCCAGTTGTTGACTGCGCTCCTCCGCGCGCAGCGCGTCCATGGATTTTCGTGACCGTGGAGTCGCTCCGACTTCGTTGGCCAGTTTAATCAACTCTAAGGCGGAATTGGGTCGTAATATTTTACGTGTAAGGTTTTTAGGTGATACGACGTAGGACTGCGTGGTTCTCTCAACATGGAAATTTGACCGGAGTTGTTCTTTATGCGACATTAAGAGAAGCGCGTGATACGCAGTAAATAAGGCATCTCAAATTTTGTTTTAGAACGGGGATTAAAGTCAAATGTGGGGACTGTACGTGCCACACCAACAAACCCGCGAAGGGCATCAGGCACGCCCCAGCGGAGGACTGAGGATTAGCTTCGACCACCTGGTGATCTTTTGGCGTGCAACCGATAGACAAGCCTCTCTCATATTGTGGGCCATTAGGTTGGGAATCGAAGCTGCCAACTGGGAATTCATAGGCCGGCACTATGCCTGGAAGCTACCAAGGCGGAAAAGAGGAAGGTGTTTATATGTACTGATCACCCACGAAGTGAGAAGAAAAAAAGAAGTTTACGAGTAAAGGGAGCTTCTACACGACGATCGAAGCAGAGTTGATGAACCCTACAGCTCACCTCGCAGGAGTATTTATTTGCATTCCAATATTTGACCGGGTCTGAATCCAATGTACATTTCCGAGCGAACAAAATTGTAGTCCAGCTGGTCCGAGAAGGCCACATTGGTGCAAACTCCACCGCACAATGAGGAACAAAGGAGGCGGACAGTGCGGGATCTTTTATTAAGGATAAGCGTCATATGAGATTAGAATGCACGGACACGAATGGGCAAGACTAAAAGAAAGCGTTTGGACGAGCAGTCTTATGGTACACTGTAGGCACGTGTTCTAGCCCCAACTAGAAGAACCTAGACATCGGGATATCAATCATTTTTTCTCTAACTGTAGTAACCGGCGACGTAACATTGCAGTAGATGTTGCTTGCCAACGCGTCGACCCAATAGTCAAACTCCTCACTCTCTGCGTCCTTACTCGCAGGGACGGCTGAAACCGTGTCTGTAGGTTTGTCCATACAGATTTCACAGAGTAGGGACCAGCATTTATCGTCTTCTTGAGGGCTGTTAAATTGCTCGGTTCCCCTGCGAGCAGCGAGCTGGGCCGAGATATCGGCGCTTAAATCAGAACAGTACTGTTCGTGCCGTTCTCTTTCAACCTGCCTAATGTTTACCGGAACCGGGGTATCCTGCTTCCCGTCGCTAGGAACTGGCGGAAAGTCCTGGTACGCTTTTGAAACCTCGACAGCTTGTTCAGAATTGCAGGACATTTAGCAATCGCGAGGACTTGGCAGAATAGAAATTTGGGCTAGTTGGTTCATGATCAGTATATACAGCGCCAAAAAACGACAGGACAAAGAGGAGAGTAAACAGGACGAGGCGCACTCGCAACTAAAGCTTATTTTGGAAAAAACACATAATATATAGGCCTTTAAAAACGCCTATTCATCCCATTAATCCAGAAGACCTCTTGATAAAATCAAACTCTTTTCCTGAGAGGGCAAGGGAAGGCTCGCTAACGCATTCATCTCCCTTTGCTCTAATCTCAAACGCCTCGTGCACTTCTCGGCATATTTTATCTTTATATTTCGCCAGAACCTTCACATCATGCAAAACTGGTGAGCACGGGCAGCGACTACAATGAACAGCTAGATTACCAGACGGGCTTGCTCTCATAGCTGCCGCATGTTCCCGTGCACGATCATTGACACATCTGCGGCCTGCCAGTCTGGCCGATGTACACGGAGCCGCAAGTCAGCGGAATTTCGTAAACCACTCCGACGGCACACTCAGCATATTTGGTTTTGTGTTTTGTGCCGCACTGCTCCATGTCTGTCTGGGGATTATTGATTCTACGGCACAAGCGTGCCATCTTTTCCGGAGCTGAAAATACTACGGGTACTTTCAACCGCTGTGCAACTTTCTTTAAATTATGGGACATGGCACGCAAGTACGGAATAATTACCGGTCTCGTTTTTGGCTTCTCTCTTGTCGGATTAGTTGGCCCTTTGAATTTTTTTAACAATCCTTCCGCAACCTCTGTCATGCATCCTTGTGGGAAACCTGCCTTCTGCAGGCGTGAAATTTGTAGATTAAAGCTGTCTTGCACAGAATGTTCACAAGATCGTTTTAGGGCCATCTCCAAACACGTGCTAGCAGACGAGGCTGACGCTTCCCAAGAAGCAAAAACGAGGGGAACTACGGCAACAACAAGTTGCTACACTCGGGGATGTTGTACTTCCCCCTAACATCAAGTCAGCACTGGACAAGGGACCCAGGTTCAGCCAGGAGCCCAATCCGCGACCTGTTGCCAAACTGGCTCTCTTGAGAGGCATAGCGGAGAAAACAAGCACTGAAGACAAGGAAAGGTGCGTGGCGGACGGTGTTGATGTGCTCTTGCGTACTTCGGGACAAGCTGTGAGGTGCAAGAAAACGTCGCACATCGTAGACTACTTTAAAGACCAAGACTTAAAACTGCTTACGTCAGATAAGGAGGGTGGCTTTGTAGTGGCGCCGCGGGACTTGTACCATGAGAAGGCTCAGCAGGCTGTTCTCAAGAACTTCAAGAAAGTGAGTCCGGGACATTTGACCAAACTCAAGACGCGCGCTAAGGAACTTTGCAGTGAAATAAACCTTCCTGGACTTCTGAAAAGTGTGCAATCTAGCGAGGGACTCTATATAGACATATTCTTTTCTGCCAAGACGCATAAAGTAGGTATTCCTTTTAGAGGGATTGTTACAGAGAGGGGATCTTGGCAATCCCAGCTGTCCAGCTTCCTCGCCAAACACCTGTCGTGCTTGGAACTACACGACCCTTTCTTGGTTAGAAATTCGGAAACGATTATTGATTATTTGAAGGGAGACGCTAATGGGATGCGTAGTGCTTTTTCTTTGGATGTGGAAGATCTTTTTTATTCTATCCCGCACGACCATCTCTTTTCGGGGGTTAGAAAATGCATAGAACGGAACGGTGAGGTGTCATTTGCCAATTCCAGTGGCATTAGTGCGGAGAGTTTTTTGGAACTGTTGTCGTTTTATCTGTCGAACACGTATGTTTCCTTTCAAGGTGATATGTACGTCCAAAAGAAGGGCATTTGTATCGGGTCGTGTGTCGCGCCGGTGCTATCCGATATTTTTTAAGCCAATGTGACAACACCATTGCCGAGAAGCTGGGGCACGACAACAGCATAAAGATTTAAAGGTACGTTGATGATTACCTTGTGTTCAGCGAATTGGCAGAGCGATCGCTGGATGGCGTTGTATCCCAGATGGTCGATGTGTTTTCCTCGTGTTCTGGAGGTCTGAGGTTTACGCACGAGAAGCCGGTAGAAGGGACACTACAGTTCCTTGACCTAAAACTACGCTTTCTGGAGAGCCACATATTTTGGGCGTACGAGCCAAGATCTAAGAAACGCATCCTGCCGTACGAGTCTGCCCATTCAAAATTAGTAAAAAGGGACATTGCTAGCACGTGTTTGGAGATGGCCCTAAAACGATCTTGTGAACATTCTGTGCAAGACAGCTTTAATCTACAAATTTCACGCCTGCAGAAGGCAGGTTTCCCACAAGGATGCATGACTGAGGTTGCGGAAGGATTGTTAAAGAAATTCAAAGGGCCAACTAATCGGGCAAGAGAGAAGCCAAAAACGAGACCGGTAATTATTCCGTACTTGCATGCCATGTCCCATAATTTAAAGAAAGTTGCGCAGCGTTTTAGAGTACCCGTAGTATTTTCAGCTCCAGAAAAGATGGCACGCTTGTGCCGTAGAATCAATAATCCCCAGACAGACATGGAGCAGTGCGGCACAAAACACAAAACCAAATATGCTGAGTGTGCCGTCGGAGTGGTTTACGAAATTCCGCTGACTTGCGGCTCTGTGTACATCGGCCAGACTGGCAGATGTGTCAATGATCGTGCACGGGAACATGCGGCAGCTATGAGAGCAAGCCCGTCTGGTAATCTCGCTGTTCATTGTAGTCGCTGCCCGTGCTCACCAGTTTTGCATGATGTGAAGGTTCTGGTGAAATATAAAGATAAAATATGCCGAGAAGTGCACGAGGCGTTTGAGATTAGAGCAAAGGGAAATGAGTGCGTTAGCGAGCCTTCCCTTGCCCTCTCAGGGAAAGAGTTTAATTTTATCAAGAGGTCTTCTGGATTGATGGGATGAATAGGCGTTTTTAAAGGCCTATATATTATGTGTTTTTTCCTAAATAAACTTTAGTTGCGAGTGCGCCTAGTCCTGTTTACTCTCCTCTTTGTCTTGTCGTTTTTTGGCGCTGTATATACTGACTTGGCAAAGCCGGCGCAGCTGGCTCTTCGCAACGGGCTGACGAAACGTCTTGAAGATCTGATGACGCCTGGACGGGAACACTGTATGATTTTGTGAAGCCAGAGGAACTTGTGGATGGCAGGGCGAAGCCCGAAGAGTCTTGATAGGCAGTTGTGAGTAGCCGGCGCCGATCATAGCAGGCTGCTTTTTGGTTTCGCAGAGATACCAATGGTGGGCTCACGGAGAGACCCGAGGAATCGCACTAGGGTGCATCTGGCTGATTTTCCACAGAAGGCTTCGAGTTCGTCCCTCGCAGGCTCCGACCAAACTTTTCCGGCTGCTGCCCACGAAGCGGCGGTTTCTCCTCGACAGATCTCTGATGCGTGGTGCTGTTTAAGAAGGAATGGTACATAGGTAGCATTACTGCATAGAACCACGTACCAGCAGCCTATGCATTTACACCCGTCCAAAATAAGTGACATTTTTCGCAGCACCTTTTGTTAAATCCATTTTTGCTACAAAGACGCTCAAGACTAAATCTGACCGCAAACAAGGCATGCTTGGTATGTCCCAGGACATGAAACTAGGCGGCTCACAAAGCAGCAGATGTGTAGGGTCGCTTACCATTTCCTGTGCTCCTTTTTCATGTACGAAGCAGAATTTGCCAATCTTCTGGCCTTGAGTTTCATTTGCAAGGAGGAGGAGCTGAGACGGACGGTTACAAACCGTAGCTGTCGAAAAACCAGGGACTCCGGATGGTCATGTTGTACAAACTGCAAGACTGGCGGTACCGCCTGTGCAATTCCAAGTATACCTGCGCCAATCACATTCCCACAGAACGGAAGAAAAAAAAAACTACTGAGTATCCTGCTTCAAATACTGCAACGTTTGTCAGCTTTTTAACGTCGTCCAGCTAAACAGCCGGCTCGACCGATTAGCAAAAAGATGCATAGATACTCGCACACTGATACCTAAAAAAATAATCAGGAAATGGACAGACAGATGAAGGCAGGTCACTCCTGAGGACGGCTGCCGACCACAGGAGTGATGACGTTGGCCTCCAGCCCTTGTCTTCAGGATCGCAGACCTCCGCACCGATTAGATCCGCCAAACAATATTGTCCTGGCTGCTACCTTAATTTCTTCTGGACTGGGCCATACCCATGTTATGTATACGGTGCTTGGTCTGCCACTGCGGATGCGCCACACGGATGACAATATTTTGGATCTAGGTGAAATCGATGATTCCGCCAAGTCCTTAGGATGATCTTATAAGAAGTCGATTCTTGATCCTCTTCCTCATGAACGGCTATCACGGACAAACCTGAACTGAACGTTTAGGCTAAGTGGAGTGCGGTGAGCCGAAGTAATTTGACTTCGATAGTTCATCACTTTTAGGGACTTCGGGCGAGCTAAAGCGGTGGGATATTTTTATCACATACATTGCACAAAAATGTCAGAAATTATGATGCGGTCGGCAACGTATGGGACAGTACATAACGATAGTAGAACACGAAATTATTACTAAATGAAGTCCGGGACTTTATAAAGCAACAATATTTACGTCCTTCCCATTCACCTGTTAAGGCCTGTCAAAAAAGGGCACCTCAGAATTCGTGAGTCGACACAACTCTGCCACATGTGGCGCGGCGGTTCGCTTCTGTCCGTTTTCTTTTTTTTTTTTTTTTTTTTCTTTTTCCGGGGCAAGTTTTTTTTGTCAAAGTTTGCTCGTGTCCTTCACGTAGGCCTTGAGCATGCACATCACGTGGGTCCGGACAGCTACTCACAAGTTCTATTGGCAGTCAGTCAATCGCTTAAGGACTCCACTGGACTTCAAAGTCCCGAAAACGGTAATATAGGAAGTGAGATGTTTGAAATGTCACCCAAATAGATCCCAGTTAGACCAGGTTCACACTGGCGGAAAACTCTTGCCGCCGACCGAATTTACTGGGCGGAAAATTACGGTGCCTGTCACATTTGTTGTCACATTTGTTGTCAGTCACATTTGTTGTCAGTCACATTTGTTGTCTGTCTCATTTGTTATCACATGTGTTGTCACATGTGGTGTCACATTTGTTGTCACATGTGGTGTCACATGTGGTGTCACATTTGTTGTCACATTTGTTGTCACCCGCCTCGTTCGCTCGGCTCCGGCCTCTCTCGAATATCAGAGAAGACTTCCCCCGGCCCGAGTGGTGTTCGAAAAAATGATCTCGCCCAGCGCCGAGAAAATGCCCAGCATTCTCTCGGCGAAACGGAGACAACGTGTGTACGTATCACTCACGCCAATTTTATCCCAAACATCTTCTTTGTGGGCACTGTCCTCGTTTCTCAGATGCCTCTTGTCAAACAAGGTTGAATAATTTAGTCTCGATTAGCATTTATGCCGACACAAGACGGTGCCATTTGTGCAACTTGGGAACTCCGACACTCCGGCGGCAACCCCAGCAACTGGGGCGACTCAGCCAGGGTGTGACGTGTGACTCCGGCAAGTGGTATTTCATCCGTGCGTTCCGATTGGCTGCCGCGGCGTGAAAACGTTTTCTTCGAGGGAAAAATCGGTCCCAGAATAACTGCCCTCGCGGTCGAATATTCCGCCGCCGGCGTCAGTTTTCCCGCGGATTTGCCTGCGAATCCGCAAGTGTGAACGAGCCATTACTCCGGCGGGTCGAGTCACGTGATAACACAGATGGAGCGACGCTGGACGCGGGTAGGTTTTGGAACGCAAAGATACACAACCCTTACCCTGGAGTAAGATCGTGTGTATTTTGATACACGGCCAAGGATACGCGGGCCCGGCAGAACAGATAGACAGCATTGGCAGGTGGCGCGTGACGTCGAGTCGGACGAGCACTGAGGTCACCGAAAGGTGGAGGAAGCGAGGGGGAAAGTCATGACGCTTGCTTGGTGGTGTTCAAACAGATATCGGACTGCCCGATTGCAATCGCTTCAAATTCAACGACTTTTGACGGAGTCGGTGTCGCCTCACGATTTGCGAAGTGTCCTGTTTGGACAGCCTTTTAGGGTGATTAGTATCAGAAAATAAAAATGGACGGTTTAGCAACTGTTTTGATGGTCAGGAAAAGAGAAGTAAATCTGATAAACTGGGGCATTTAGAGTTAATGACACGACCGAATTATTGGGAGGATGCGGTGTACAGAAAACGTCGCGGGACGTGATACTGGTTAAGCACAATGTATCAATAAAGATAATACTGGATTTTTTTTTAAATTTTAATATCCTCTGGGTTGACGGCATTACTTTTACGATTGCAAAATATAAAGAAAAGACATAAAACGCAGCTACAGAGCCAAGACAGAAATCAAATTGTTAGTGACAAACCAATAAATCTAGTCAATTGGAACATGCAGTGTTGATGAAATAATCAGACTGTTAGGATGATGTGATTGACAGCAAAGTCGACAAGGCGTGATGACATTAGAAACAAAATGATTCAATAAAGATAACCTTGGGCAGAATAGCGGTTGAGTCGGTGGTCAGCAAGATGTTATTGAATCCGATCAATTTGGACATCCAGTCTCGACCAGACATCGTCCCTCTGGGGTGAGCAAAGATGGAAACTGAAAAAAAAAATTAATGGTTTTGATTTTACGTTTTCGGAGCAGTGCAAAGATTATAGACTGAAAAACGGACAAAAAAAAAGCCATCCATAATTACTAGCCTTCATGTTTAATATTTCACTGATACAATACAATAGTTTGCCAGCTTCCGGTTAAACTATTTATATACAGTATCTATAAATCATCCTTCCCTTCTGCCAGCGAACGATAAACATTCGACAAACCTACCAACTATTCAACAGATTCACTTCTTTACAAACCCTTGAGTTGTCTACAAGTCATGACTCACAATATTTAAGAAAACAAAGTATTTATCACAGAAGATTAAGACCCGCACCTGTGTACTTGACATATTTCGTTCCTTGTCTCTGGTTGAAAATGGGTATTTGTGAAGTCGAAATACTCAGGGAGCGCGACCAGGCTACCAGAAAAAGGACCAAACAATGGCAGTGCGAAGTCGACAGCCCTGGAAAAGTAAGATACAGAACGTGGCATTTTACCCTTAAGAGCCTGCTTGGAGGGCATGTAAGTGGTGGTCCAAACGCCGTCAGAACCACGGACCATCGTGTCCGTCGGCACGAAGAGGAGGAACAACTTGTAAAGTCATTCGAGTTTGAGACCTCTAACCCGGATGATAAGAGCCGGAGACAACTTGCTGCAATAGAAGAAATAAAGAAGGCGTGCCTTCAGACAACTGCAAGCAAGCACTGCACTCTTTTCATGGACTACACTTTTTTTCTAGTGCTAATCTTTGAAAGCGCAGTGCTGTCTGCTTAAAAAGAAAACTCCTTCCGCGTTCTGTTATGCCCATGCTCTGGTTCTCACCACTAATGCCCCAGGTCAAATACCTCAGCGTGTCCCAAACAAAGCGATTTACGTATGGTAACGCTCTTCCATCGTACAGGTACAGCGGTTGTGTGGCAGCCTTTATTCTTACAGGGACAACGGGTTAAATCACAAAGTTAGTGAAAGTTAGAAAGAAGATCTGCACGGGGGGGAACCTCCTAGAAATTTGGCTATGCTGCTGTTTTAGAGACGATGCATTTTGCTCCGAAGGTTGTTCCCACAAAAGACAGAAAACACACCTCCTTCCTTAGAAATATTATGATTAAGTAGCGTAATTCCGAGGCAAAAACTGGAACTATTTCCCGATCTGAGGCCGCGAGGAGCAGCCATGCGAACCACGTGGCGTGACTTTATTACAGCTATCTGCTCAATATAAGGTATATGTTTAATAAATCTTGTCGTTCCACCATAAATATAAATGTGTCAAAAGCCTGGAAATCATCACCAAAAGTTTATTGTTCAGAGTTTTGTGGCGCCATCTACCCGAGGCCAACAAAACTGTCAGCTCTTTTGTCGAGCACGGTGATGTCGAGGAACCGGATGAACAGCGTCGCGAGCAGGCAGATAGGGATAAGTTCTCGTTGCTCGCTGATGGCGCTAAAGAGAGAACTTTCCGGAAGTCCGAGCGTCCTCTACGTCATGGACACGTTACTCGGAAGTAGGTGCATAAGTTAAGAGGGGCCAAAAACTTCAATCTTTGACTTTTTTTTTTAAATAAAAACTTGGACACACAGACGAAATCGCTTTTCTGTTACTTACTTCAGAAGTGTCAGAGATACACTCCCACAAGTGTTTATGCAAAACCCAGAAATCGTTGCACAGCTCCTTTAAGAGTACCTTGTAGGAATAACACAAGAAATAACCTCCCGCAATTCATAAGGGGACAGTACATGCTTTATTATAAAGACCTATAGAGTAACATGCACTGGCATCTTGAAGGTTCCCAGAGGTTTCTTTACGAGCACATTATTTGGTGTTCCAGTGAAGAATATTTTAGAACTCACAAGTATAAAAAGAAATTGAGAGTCAGCTTACCGGTATCCGCAAGATGTTCTCCTCTTGTTGCACTCATTGGCACAAAACCATGTACCGGATACGCACTTCAGGCAGGCTAGAGGTTTAATATAGGAGTAATGGTATAGGCACGACGTCGTGCACCTCGACCCGAAATTGCTATACGCACGGCGCGAAACATCTTGGGTCTCCTATAAAACGAATTGTCGAAACAAATTGCTCAAGCTTTAGCGTGACCTTGTGGTAAAGTGGCCGCTTCAATGCAGTGGTCCCATGATTGAATTCGAAATGCGGCGGGCATACTTTTTTTCTTTCGTAGAACATTCGGCGATATTAACAACATTTTGTTTTAATGTAATTATCACAGTAAAGGACACATGTCGACGAAACGTCATACCGGGTAGTTCAGCGGCTGAACTACCCGGTATGGGATTTTCTTCCGGAAGTGCAATGAAGGACAACGGGGCTTCGGCCGCCGGCGCGGAGCTTCGAAGCGGCGTGCACAGGTGAGCCAGGTGGGTTAATATTTTTTAATTAGCCGGCCGCAGACTGTCGCCGCGATGTGGCGTAAACGGGTGGGTCGGGTGGGTTAACACGCGCCGTCCCCCACTGCGCCTCCGAAAAAGGTGACCCAAATGGCATGAGCTCTCTCCGCGTCGTGCGTATAACCATTTCCGGTCGAGGTGAACGATGACTTGCGTATAGCACTCTGAAGTCGATTCTGAAATCATCCTTTTCTGGTGAAAACTCAATCTAGACGCTCTAAGCATCCCAACAAACTCGAAACCACAACCGTGCGTAGCTTATTTCCTCATTGAAAGCGTGTTCAAAGATTGCGACACGCCCTTTTTGGGAAGAATTTTCTTCCGAGTGAAGTGGTCGACGAAGGGCGCCTGTCGGCGATTCGCAAGCTGTGTGAACAGACCTTAAACGCCTGTTCACACATGTAGCGGAGCGCTACAAGCATAGCGCTGACCTCACGCTAAGCGCGTGCTGACGGGAGTGTTCACCAGCTTTCTATCGCACCGTCAAAACTGTTGTTCACGGCAGACGATAAGTAGCGGACGACACGTGAGAAGCGCTACATTAGCGCTTCGCTGCATGTGTGAACCGGCCTTAAGTGGCACCACACAAAACGCCTCAAGTGAGACATGTAGGGCTAAACTCCGCAGACCCGCCATAAAAAAAAAAAGATATAAACTGGGGAAAACAGGCGGGGACCAACCTAAAGAGGGCATAAACACGGTCTCAAAGTCATCTGAAGTGGTTTGTTAACTTCGCCGAATGTATATCAAAGAACAAAATTCGACCTTATATTTCCAACCGAGCACATGTTCACGTAGTCGATTAAAGAAACCGATAAGAGTTCAGGGGAACCTCCTTCCACCCCTTTACATTTCAGTAGAGGAGGTCGCCTCTTCTCCAGCGTCCGCGGTGCTAAAGCGGAAAGAGGAATTGAACAAGCTTCCCCTGAACCTGTCAGCGACTATAATTCCTGCGAAGGTTCATACTTGACAATGCTGCAAGAGATCGCCAAACCATGGGAACCTTAAAAACACAAATGAATAAAACAGCACAAAAGGACACAAATTTATTAGGAGTGCCAACAGAAATGGTCACCTTTCTCCCCCCGTGAAGCCCTTTCTCCCCTCATACACTAAAATGTGCAAGTGTCATTCAGCCTCGAGGTTCATGTCATGATCAGTTTACCCCAGCTCGTTTACGCCCTTACACTCAGGTCAGTCGGTGACAGCAGTTAAGAGTTTGCACTCAGTTTTCCCTTGTTTTGTTCTTTCTCAGTTTTTATCTAACCACATCGGACGTTTGAAAGCCAGATGGAATAGACGTGATGCAGCCCCCTGCGACCTTATTGTTTATTTTCTGAGGACAGATAATAAAGAGTGGCTTATACTTTATTTTATTTAAAAACGAGTGCGTGTTAACAATAATTGGTGCTTGCTAGTTCCTTCGGAAATGTAAAGGAATTATTTTGATAGCAGCAAACGTCGAAAAATTGTTGAGTGGTGCCGAAGTCGATCTGAAAAATGAACGCCTTTTACGATTGCAAACCATTTCAGGAAGCTAGGTTGGTGTTTTTTTGTTCTCTCCTAAAAAGGTTGACGATATATATTTTTCAAACGTCCACGAAACAAGAGCCTTGCCTTCACGTGACTTTATTCTTCCGCTCATACACACAGCTGCATTATTCGAGTTCTCGTAACTACCTGACAAGAACAAAAAGAAACTTATACAAGCAAGGATTTACTAACAACTGATTCTTGTGCATTCCTCACAATTTATCTCCTTTTTTATCCCGCACGTCATTAATGCTTCTACCACCTTTTTTTCAATACATCAAGGAATTGTTATTATGAAAAACAACCTCCCGTGGAAATTGTTCATAATTACAATTGCGGTACTGATCCTTTCAAAGTACCTGGGCACACCTCACGGCAACTCTCACGGCAACTCTCACGGCAACTCTCACGGCATCTCTCACGGCATCTCTCACGGCATCTCTCACGGCATCTGTCACGGCAACTCTCACGGCAACTCTCACGGCATCTCTTCCGGCATCTCTTCCGGCATCTCTTCCGGCATCTCTTCCGGCATCTCTTCCGGCATCTCTCACGGCATCACTCACGGCATCTCTCACGGTATCTCTCACGGTATCTCTCACGGTATCTCTCACGGTATCTCTCACGGCCTCTCTCACGGCATCTCTCACGGCATCTCTCAAGGCATCTCTCACGGCATCTCTCACGGCATCTCTCACGACAACTCTCACCACAACTCTCACGACAACTCTCACGGCATCTGTCACGGCAACTCTCACGGCATCTCTTCCGGCATCTCTTCTGGCATCTCTTCTGGCATCTCTTCCGGCATCTCTTCCGGCATCTCTTCCGGCATCTCTTCCGGCATCTCTCTCGGCATCTCTCTCGGCATCTCTCTCGGCATCTCTCCCGGCATCTCTCCCGGCATCTCTCCCGGCAACTCTCACGGCAACTCTCACGGGCACTCTCACGGCAACTCTCACGGCAACTCTCACGGCAACTCTCACGGCAACTCTCTCGGTAAGTCTCTCGTCAACTCTCTCGGCAACTCTCTCGGCAACTCTGCGAGTAATTCTTAGAGCGACTTTTAGAGTGATTCTTAGAGTAACTTTTAGAGTAATTCTTATAGTAACTTTTAGAGTAATTTTTAGTGTAACTCTAAGAGTAACTCTGACCGTAACTCTAGCACGTACTCAATATACAAAATACGACGAACAATTTAAATGTATGTTCCAATAACCTTTTCATGAACGTTGCCCATACTTGTTATCGAGTATTCTTTTTACCGGAAATAACATTTGATGCGTCGCAATTGATATTAAATCCTGTCAAGGGAAAGCGGTGCGGCCCTACCTGAGCCCAAAGTTCCTCATAAAGCAGCCCAGCGTTCAGGTCAAGCTCGTCAGGATGGCTGGATGCATCCTATACAAAAGCAAAAATTTCAAGATAGAAAGAGGGATTCAAGAACACAATGCAACGGCCTTGCGAAGGACATTGTGAGTACATGCGAAGTTCGTTTCGAGTGCCTGAAAACTGAATTTGGTGTGGAAACTGCATTTAGAATGTATAGAAACTGCATGTGAGTGCCTTATTTCAGAGACACTCAACGATCATGTCACGTACATGGTTCTGAGACATTCCGTGGAACAAAAAGTTCTAAAAAAATATTAAAATTCTAAATTATTTGCGTTCTACGATACCCAGGCAATTACAGCCCTCTGGAGCATTACGATTATATGTCGATAAAAGCAGAAATTGATAATTTTGTAAATGTGGCGTATAAGATTCGATGCGAGAAAGAAAAATTGTAGAACTATGGAATAAAAATTACAGGAACCCACAAGTTTAATTGCTGCTTTTTTTATATATTATGACTGTCACCTAAAATATTATAATAGAACATCGCGATGTTTGTTGTTGTTCAGCGGAAATTCTCATTTTAGTGCATGCAGCGAGGCGTTGATGTCGGAGAAAATTGGGGATGCTCGGGCTGCACGGTTACGCCTACAGTAATGGACACTCAGCTGAAACGTCCGGGCGACGGCCGAACTTGTACCGGTGGCGCTGCTTCAATCCGAGAATTCTGACTTTATTCTTTGTTTCAGCTGAAGCTCAAACGCAGCCGATGCTCCGAGGTAATGGGACCAATCAAGCCGCGCTTTGGGATCTCGGAGGCCATGCGGGATCTCGGAGGCCGCGCATGCAGACGTGCAGTTCCCGGAGTTGCCGCTGCAAAAGAAATGGCGGCGTTGCGATCGCAATTAGTTTGGTTCTCGAGTACGGATCGAAGCCACTTTTTCAAAGCAGGCTCTATGGCAGTTTCCCAACCGAGTTGTTCTAGTAACGTTGGGTGAAACGGAATCTGGCACAGGGTGTAAGATAGACAGGTGGGGAAACGGCCCATAGAAGCCTACCGCAGCGTCGTGACCGGATTGTGTACCCGTCTGCTTGCGGGTACCCGCGCTTTGCGACAGATGGCGCTGCGGCGAGAGGAAAAAAATTGGAATCGGATTTGCATGGAACTCTATGGGAGACTGCACGAAATAAACCGAGAGCACGACAGTCCTCCATTAAAAATCCACGAGAAATCATCTCCGTCAGTTTAGCCGGTCGCCGCCGGTCGCCCACCCAGAGTGAGAGTTCGCGGTGCTCCACATAGATGGCGCCACAGAAAAAGAGAAACCCGAGGGGGACACAATCCGGTCGCTCATTTGGCTCTCGTTTCCTCACCTGTCTATCTTACACCCTGATCTGGCACCTGATCCGGCCATGGTTTCTTTTCCGCGTTTTAGGAGAACTTCGACGTGATTCGAATTTAATCTTTACTATCGCAAAATCGCGCCTGTCGTCGCCTTATCTAGATGCGTGGTCCTTACACCAGTCGCGTCAATTTTTCAGCGTCTGAATAGCCAAAAATGGTAACTATACTCGGCGACATTTTTCTTGGCAACGCAGTGGAAGGTACAGGCACGCCTTCCTTCTCCCATTTTGAGCGCTGCATAAAGCCGTACGCGGGCTCTCCTCTCCCCGAAAATGCCAAGAAAAGTGTCACCGAGTATACGAATGCGCCCTGCGGAAAAAAAGCTTAATCATATGCTGTTTTAGATTGCGTGTGCGTCGGGGAGGCGCCACCTATACATGTTGTGGTCTTCGTTCGGTCATTTCGGTTTACTTTGTCCACGACTGTAAATTTTTCTGGCACTGTGCCTGAAAAGTTTACGATCGTCGACTTGGACGTCGAATGTCTTCGTAACCTCTTGGCCCTTCATGTGAAGCCATCGTTTGCCAAACCAAATCCAGTAATTTGCATTTGAAAACGTTCCCAAAGTTTAAGTTTATTGCAATAATTCGGTCAACTTATTCGGACCTATTAGAACTAGATTGATACAGCACCGTCATTCGTCATTACGTCAAAAATAAAATGCTTCTGTCGGTTCCAGTTTTATCAGCTCGAATTGTAACCACCGCGTTCCATGGTTCCTCGCAGAAAAAGAAAACGGTTCAGAAGCGTTGTTTGGAACAAGTTCCCGAACGAACACTTACCCATGTAGACCTAGGCGTAAGCTTGTAACCGAGTCTTAGCTTTTTAAGCTGGCGAAGAAAAATTAAGGCCCGTTCACACTCTTGCGACCGAGTAAGACCGAGAGAGACCACACCGGTTTTTAAGCCTCTTGCGAACTCTTAGGACCAGCTCCGCTGCAGCGCATCCAGTCCTAAGAAGTCGCAAAAGGCTTAAAAACCGGTTTGATCTCTCTCAATCTTACTCGGTCGCAAGCAAAAGAAAAAAAAAAAAAAAACACGTCGGATTGTTGAACGATACCTCACTCTTTTGGCGCGTGGCGGACGCGCGATGGCCCATTCAGGAAAGTACGATGGCCCATCCAGAACGGTGGCCCATCCAAACTGGATTGACGTGCTGCGTGCCAGGGTGCGACCACAACACCCTGAAAGATGGTCACCTGTCATGGCATCTGTTTCCGGAGGACGAGTTGCTTAGGAGAATGGACGCGACGTAGACAATTTGTAGACAACGTGTTCTCGCATGCAGACTGTGTACGGTGCTGGCAGCAGACGACGGAGCAGTGACCCTCACTACTCCCATAATGCCTCGCGCGCGCCGCTTGAGGGCACGCGCTACTCCGCGGGAAGGTCCATTGGTAAGAGTTTGAAGTCAAGCACGAAGTGCGCGACTTGCGAACGTGAGCGTTTTCTGTCTGCCTCGCACGGCCAAAATAAAACAAAAATAAACAAAAAAAAAACTAAGGAAACAAAAAAGAAAACGTGGTCGTGTGTACCCACGTAACTTCTGGCATCTCCCTCCTTCTCTACATTTCTTCTTCCTCCCCAGTCCAGTTTCGGTCCCGGTATCAAACAGTTGCGGGAGGGGGGGGGGGGGGGGGGGGGGGGGTCTTTTTTTTTTTTTGTATTATTAATATACGTGACGTTGTAGCAAAATAGTGATTGAGTAGTCTTCTGACACTATAAGAAATCGGCTGGTAAAAAAAATAATAATGTGTGTGTGTGTGTGTGTGTGCGTGTGCGTTTATTTTAAGCGCGAGCCATCTTGTAACTGCGTCGCCTATTATGCGCGTCCGCCATTGTTTGGTTTGTGTTGGACACGAGCGCCGCCTCGGCGTTCGGCGATGACCCGGGTCCAATCACACGCGTCGTGCATGCCCAAAAAATGGCGGTCGCCATTGTTGCTCGGAAGGGTTTTCACAATGGCGGTCTATTGGCAGTATATAGTTATACGGTTGGAAAATGCGGCCTCCCGAGCTTTTGATACGGACCTGTTTTACCGTTTCTGGAGGACAGGAAAGTGTTTTCCTCCGAGATTTTCGATCAAACTTCCGATAACCGACAGCAATGGTTTTAGGCAACAAGATGGCTGAATTGTTGTTATTCTCTATTCAGTGGCTCTATACCTTGAATAGCATATGCACAAATAACCGCGAGAATGAAAAGGCGAATACGCACCATCGGTTAAAACTACGTCAGCTTCTTATTTAGGTGCTTGAATACGTTCAAGATGATTCCATCGACAACGTAATGCACCAACGTAAGTATACCGAGGCAGGATGGAAAGGCGGTTGGATTAGTTAACAAACTTACCCATAAGGTCGATTCGAATTGACGCTTGCCAAAAGGAGTCCGTCGTCGAAATCAGTCGACTGGTGCCGCTTTGCGAATGGAAGCCGTTTGAATCAGTGTCGAGGTCCTGACCAATGAGAGGAATTGCTGCGATGGCAGAAGGCGCCAGCGTCGAAAGCACAAGTCACTAGGCCCTTTCTGTTTATGATTAGTTCAGCGATGATAGAACACGCATGTATACATATGACGAGCACCATGATGGTGCGCTTTTTGCGCTGTCTGATCAGGCTCTTCAAGTCGTGGCGTCGGCCGCGTCTTATGTTAAGGGTACAATAAAGAGCTTTTTTGAAAAAGAATTTTTTTTGTGCGTTATTTATGTAGTAGGTATCAGTTAAAATCTATATTTAGTTCCAGATTACAAGATTGCCTACTGATCTCACGGCCAATGCGGAGTATTTTCCCTTGCGTTCTATCTTTTAACGTGATAGCTCTTAGGAGCTCGTGAGTATCGGCGCCGGGTAGGACCAAAAAGTCCCATAAGGCAGCGCGAGCAGTCACGTGTGACATCACACGTGCCTGTGACGTCATGACCCAATCGCAAATTTGGCGGGAAAATTTGACGTGGAAGGTTAGTAGGGTGAGAGAAAAAAAAAAAAAGACATTTCTGCCTGACGGGATGGAACCATTCCGAAATTCTGTCTGCTCTCACTTCACTCGCTATCGTCATCGGAGTGTTGGACATTTGTGGGAACATGCTATACCTCATTAATGGCTAGTCAGCGTATATTCGTAGTACTTAGTTCTGTAGCACTGAAAGAAGGTGTAGAAGAAAATGGTCCCGGAACAACAGGCCCCGTGTGCAAGGTTGGAAACAAAGATCCTACCATCGCGGTGAAAATTAAGTACAGAAGGGTGAATTTATTGAATAAAAATGAAAGCTCCCGCAAGTAAAAAAAAAAAAATACTGGATTGTTCTTTTTGCTTATAAACGAGTGTACGCTGAGCCTTTTTGTGCGAAATCATCAATTGGCATAGTGGGCCATTGAGGCGTTTATAAATAATGCAAAAAAAGGTGCAATAGAAAGTAAGCAAACTTTACTTTCATTACCTGATCAGTTTATCAAAATAAAAACGGCAGTGACTCAAAAATCATTTGTTGTCTACACGCGATCGAAGTATATAAAATGTAAAATTTTGTTGCTTTTCTTCTTTACTAAGTGAACCAATCATTCTATGCTTTTACAATTGTAACAATTTTTTTATTGTGCATTTATTTAGTAAAAATGCAGGTGGTGTATTTATAAAGCACCACCTGTATTTATTTAATAAATGCACCACCTGCATTTACTTAATAAATGCACCACTTGCATTTTACTAAATAAATGCACCGCCTGCATTTTACTAAATAAATGCACCACCTGCATTTTTACTGAATAAATGCACAATAACAAATTGTTAATTTAACTGTACTTTAAATTTACGGCAATTATTTTTTTTCCGCGTTATTTTCCAATATGGCTTCCGTTGCTTTAGTGCCACAACGCTTGCAAACACCACCGCATTGTTATCGGTGATCGAACGGATTTATCTATCAATCTGCCATGTTTAAAAACTGCGTGATAAAGAGTGACTATTTTCTGGCGGCAACGATCTAAATGAAATAAAGAAATATAAATGAAATAAATAAAATATGGTTTATTTTATTTTTGTTTTCAGAAAAAAATTGTTTCACTTTTGGTGGAATTGTCTTTGAGATTCTGAATGATATCTTCGGAAAGGTTATTTTACACACAATACAACACCATAAAAACAGGAGGTTAGTCGAAGTTGACGGAAAGAACAAAAACACCTGGAAGCCTCACAGTTTCATCTAATGGTTGGAAACTACGTGCTCGTCAGATCAAGCAATCGCCTTCTTTGTATCAACTAACATGCATGCACGCTCCCTGCGCTGGAGATGAGAGGGTAGCGCGGTCACGTGGTGCTAGACCAACGGTTCACCGGTCCGGCCAGTCAGCCTTACACCCACGAACCGTTGGCTGACACTCTGAAGTATATCCATTGGTTGTTTTCTCAATAACCCTCACACTTTGTTTTCTGTGACTTACACTTACCACTGTGAACGTCCGTGGACTTGAGGACTGGAGACGTAAGAAATGACAAATTTTATTGATGTCGTGGAAACAGATTAACGTATAACACGAAGGGGACGTGCTCTGGAATAACAGACTGATGGATGGGTGTAAGCCTTGAAATACAAATAACACAGTGACAATGTAAATAAGACTGACAACGCAAAAAAAAAAACATTTAGTAGCTTATGTCAGTGCTAGAGCCAGAGGAACCAGGCCAATTTAGAGGTATATCGTAAAAATTGGTCTTGAAGTCGATGTCTTTTAATTATGCCAAAAGCATGGTCATAACTTACAACTAGGATGGCACATTTATATGTCACCTTACTTCTTATAAAAGCAACTTACTTTTAAGCTTTGAATTGAGGCAGCAAGTTGTTCGTTGCATATGATTACAACATAAATGCGTTTGTGTACTTCGTTTCCCCTTATGACCAGGCGCAGCCCACGCCACGAGTTCTAAGATAACGTAAAAAGGCCTGCAGGGGAGGGATAAACATTTCTAAAAGCCAAGACGGAGTCTACAAAGAGGGGACAAACACAAGGCGTCTTTTATGGCACCAACCGGACAGCATCAAGAGCAGACCATCATGTGTTCTTCGTGTTTCTGTGCGTTTTCTAGCCTAGATGAGCAGATCATAAACAGAAAGGGCCCAGTGACTTACCTTGTGAAAAATCTTATATGCATAAGTAGTGTTTCAGTCCAATAAACACATACGCTCATGTACGCGATCTTATGAGAACATATGAGATCCCTAGAAGAACATAAAAGACTATATAAGAAGTTATAAGAAACTTGTTATCAGATTCTAATAACTTCTTATATATTACCTGTGTGATTCTTATATGCTCTTATATGACCTTATTTGATCATACGCGCTTCTTGAACCAAGGAATTTTTTCACAGAAGTAAGGTTTTTCACTAGGGTTGCGTTTTGACGCTGTTCGATTGATCCCAATAGGGAGTTGTAGTAGATCGTTTCCGCTGTCCCGCAACGCTCTCCGCAACCAGCTACGCTAGCCGGAACTCTACAGTCAAGGCCATCGCCGCGCCGGCGCAGTAGCAGCTTCTTCGTTGCGGAGGGCTTAGAGGAGGGGGAAACACGGTCTACGAAAACTCCCTATTAGGGAGTTTTCGTAGATCGTTTTCGCCGTCCCGCAAGGCCCTCCGCAACCCGCTACGATAGCGGGAACTCCACAGTCAAGGCTATCGGCGCGCAGGCGCAGTAGCAACTTCTTCGTTACGGAACGCTTAGCGGAGGGGGCAACGCGGTCTACGAAAACTCCCTAATAACTCGTAGCGTAGGGCTGCTTGTGGACTTAAGCTAAAACGAAGTATAGTCGCATCTCGTTCGCAACGTACATAGTTCTACCTCGTAAAACTAACATTCGAGATGATTGGATTCCGTTCATATGATGCGCGTTCTGGAAACATCGGCGTCGATTGGATGCTTGTGTAGGGACAATGGGGAATGTCAGCGTCCCTTGTAACGAGACGTTGTCCTGATGGTAGCTCGCTGGACGACATCACCGGCGGCTATGTTGGAGTGCCGCGACTTTCAACTTCCGGGAAGTGCGCCAGCTTGGGTCCTGCAGCAAATATTCGTTGCAGATTGCGACGATTAGGAATAATGATTTCGCGTTTCATGCCTTCAAAAAAACGTTCTGCTAATCGATCTTCCGACAGGGGTTTCAATGCGTCGGAAATACATTGAATTCGCCCAACCCGTAGAGGCACCAAGTAGGTTGGCGCTGCCAAATAATGGCGTGCCTTTCTAAGTTGTCGTGGCAGCACGGTTGAATAGACCTTTCCGGAAATTTGTGGCGCCCTTACGAACCCTTAACGGGGCCAACGCGCTATCAAATCTACGCTGTAAAGGCAAAGAAAAAACAGCGCGATTGAAAAACTAACAACCACATGCTCTTAGCTTTTTGCAAGTGCCTTACCCGCGTGACGCCAAAGGTCGGTGACATGATAAAAGTTCAGGAAAAGCGCTTCCCACCTCTCTCCACTTTAGCAGAGCGAAGGCTGGAGAGGATGACATCTCCAGCCTTCGCTCTGCTAAAGTGGAGAGGGGTGGGAGGAGCTTCCCCTGAACTCTTACATGGGCACCGACTATTGTCAACATTGTAGCGCACACGGCAACAATGTAACTGTAACGTGACGACCCTACGATCACTCGACCATGACATAAAGGTGAGAATCGTTGGAGTGTAACGTCGCGGCTGGAATCTCTTTGGGGCCCAATAAAGATGAAGGACGGTATTTAAATATAAATTGTCTTCGTTTTTTTTTTTCGGAGCCTGTAATAGTTCTACAGAAACTAAAGGAGACTGCCTACTGCTGTTTGGTTAGACCAACACTGGAGTACGCATGTGTTCTGGGATCGGCATCAAAAGTACCGTGCAAATAAGTTAGAGAAACTTCAAAACCATGCGGCGAGATTTCGTAACAGGATATTATAGAAAAAAACAACAGCGTTACAGAGATTAAAAATGTACTTGGTTGGGAAACTTTATTGTTGAGACGCAAAAATTTTCGACTGAGATTCTTTCTCGCAATTTTTAATGATTTCAAAGGTATTACTAAAAGCAAATACATATAATTACCTAACTACACGCTCACATTGATAACGTATGCATCAAAGCTAATAAAGCACTGTGGTGCCTTCGACAAAACCTCGCTATTGCAACTCCTGAAATAAAAAGTCTGGCTTATATGACACTGGTAAGACCCGTCATCGAGTATTCTAAAATTGTATGGGACCCATATACCGTTACAAATTGCAGTAAGCTGGAGAAAATTCAGCGACTCGCATCCAGGTTTATTTTTAATAAATACAGCCACGTTCATTCCCCCACAAAACTATGTGAACTTGCCAATCTTCCTACATTTGAATCAAGAACAAAATATGAAAGGTTAAAGATTCTCTTTCAGATTATTCATAATTGCATAAAGATAAAGAAATCTGAGTACTTTGAAATTTCCTCCACCGAATCCTCAAGGCATCGTCATAGCATGTACATTCCTAATCCATCTCTTAAAAACGATTGCTTTAAGTACAGTTTTTTTCCGAGGGCTATTAAAGATTGGAATCTGTTACCTGATTCCGCTGTGTCATCTATGTCGCTAAATGAATTTCTGGAGCGTATCACTGATATTGTTGTATGTGCTACAAATTAAAACCCCTATAGCTTGTGTAAAGAAATGTTTCAAAACTACGAAGTGATATCCGTTTCGTATACGGCCGAAATAACGAAGTATCTCAATACGTTTGTAACCTTTTTGTATGCTTGCGTGTAAGCGTAGATGTTTGTTTGTTATTGTACTTTGTTTTTTCTCCACCCCTGTAATAGCCCTGTGCAAGGGCTGACAGTATCAATAAATGAATGAATGAATGAAAAAAATTGTGATGATCATTTACAGAAATATAAGTGGAATTTTCTGTAGAACAGTTTATAAAAAGTTTTTACTCTTCCAACACACAATCGCTCAGTAGAACCCGTTACCCGAGTATTTTTTTATTAATGACGACGTAGGACCATTTACCTCAAGAAACAGTCTTGATTTGGAATGGTGTTATTTATTTTTAACGTTTACGTATTCTCTTTCTTCACAGCCGAGGCTGTATATTCAAGTGTTCTGTATTTTAGTTCTTTATTGAGCGTATTAATTCATGGGCTGTACCTGCTATAATGCCGAAGTTTGGGCGCTGCATGTTTGCTTTTGTAAACAAATACATAAATAAATAAAACTCGAGCCAAAAAACAGAAAACGTAAAATCGCCCGAAATTCGGAACACGCCAAAAAAATTGTTCCAGGCTATTTTTGCAAAAGGGGAGCGATTGATGGGCGCACATCGCAAATACGGATTCGTTAGAAGCGTATATACATGCCTTGCATGTGACGTCATATGGCACCGTAGCAGCCGCCATTGCTCCACACCATGCTCCTGAGCCCTTACCTTCTGCAGCACGCATCTCGCAAAATCAAATTCGTTCTTCTTGGCAAGCCTTGGGGAGAAAAACAGGTTCGATGATGCCAAATGTAGGCTGCAAAACGTACAGGCACAAGAACATGGTACGAGGCAATGGCGGCTGACGTGACCCCAATGCAAGCCAGGCATTGGTGGTTTATCTACGAGAGATAAATCAATAATACATCTAATAAATAAAACAAAAACTTGGTGGACGCTTATAAGCTTCCCCATTAAGAGTGGAACGCGATAACGTTAGCGGGTCCCGTTCGCAAAGCCTTCTCATTAAACCAGCGCTCGTTCCCAGCCATCCTAGAGTGTAGCGTGGTCTAGTCGGTAGCGTCACGTGTCACGTGACGTCACGTGTCAAGTGACGTCAGGTGTTTTCATTAGGTTTTTCCCGCCAATTTTTTCCGCTAGCTTTGGCGGGGAAATTTTCCGCCGCGGGAAATTTTCTGCTAATTTGGCGAGAAAATTTTCCGCTAAATTTGGCGGGAAAACGTTCCGCTAAATATAGCGAAAACTTTCCCTGACAAATTTAGCGGGACGATAGGGTCGGGACGTCACAGCTACGTGTGACGTCACACGCAGCTGCGAGCGTAGCATTATAACATTTTTTGGATCCACCGACGCTGATATATATATATTTTTTTTTTTGCGACACGAGGTATTGCGTCAATAATCAGATAAATAAGTAATGCAATAGACGGCGTGAATCGTGTAAAAAATGTGAGACTAAAAAATAAACTGCGTGCTTGCTATTTGTGGTTGGTTTTTCGTACGCGTTCCAGCCAGTCGTCTTAAAATTTTTGCAAAATTCCTTGAAATTTTTGAGCCTCTTCCTAATAAAAGAAGAGCGCGTCTTGCCTCGAAGGGTTCCTACAAAAAGAACAAACATTAATTCCCATGTCTCACGGGTAATTTAAAGGCATCCAGATCGGAGGACTTCATCGGCGAGCTGCGCAACCAAAAGCGTCCCTGTAGTCGACCATCCCTGATTGGCCAAACGACATGGATAGAAATAATTCTGCTTTCATCGACAAAAATTAGAGTGATCTCCAGTGGAGCGCCAAGCTTCCACCGTGCGTTTTACAAGCACCATCGAACTTGTCGTTGGCAACGGTCCGGATAATCTTGATCGTGGTCCCCGAGGGAAGCCATGTCTTGGTGGTCACGTCGAGGGTAGGCACCGTTAGAGGGCGCCACCTAAACATTTCGTCGCATAGGCTCGGAAGAACCACCGTCGCCACACAGATTGTGACTTTCTCTTGCTTTCTCGTGCTTGGTAGCGATATAGGGTTCCTTTTTCCCCATTCTTCGTTAATTTGGAATTTAATCGGACACTAGCTGAACGTCGATCGAAATGTGAGGTTTTGCCTTTAGGTGGCGCAAGCCAACGCCCGATTGAAAGTGTTCAGTATTGTCCATCTATCCATCCATTCTCGCCAATAGAATCGGCGAATCAGATCCGCTGTTCCGAATCTGCGTGCATCCCTCGGCGTGCGCTGGTTCGCCTTCGGACTGAAGGCCTTTGAAATGACCGTGACTGTTGCCAATGAAGCGCCGAACAGTGGCAGGCACGAGAGTGTCGTGTCGTTATGCTGACGACGTTGACTTGGAGCGAGAGATACTGACAACATTGGCAACCAGACGCGGCAAGACTGACGAGATCTACAGACCAATTCAGTTTCCGTGCTAAATGTTTTGAAAAAAACAACAATTGAAGTCACGTGGCCTATATACCAAATTAGTTTCCCCGCTAAATTTTTCGAGGAAATTGATGTTCCGCGACCTGACGTCACGAGACCTATACATCCATTCAGTTTCTCCGCTAAATTTAGCAGAAAAATATTGATGTGAAGTGACCTATGACACTTATTCAGTTTCACGCTAAATTAAGCGGAAATATTGGCGCCACGTGACTTTTGTGCAATGTCGGTTTCCCTGCTACATTTAGCGGGGAAATTCATAACAATCTGGGGTCTTCACTCCCCGATACGACTGTTTAATGTCTTCTAAGCAAATTTAAACGATCGCTCCTCAAATATTGCATTTCATGGATTATGGCCATAAAACTTTGAAGACAAAGGTCGTCCTCAATTTTTTTACGTTACCTATGGTACACCAGCGCCCGGCACTGTTCAGACTCGATTTCTGCGTCAGCACTAAGACTCGTGATCTCACTGATCGGACACGAGTCCCGGCCGAACTCTGACGTAGTACTCGTGGTCCAATCACTGCCACATGATGGATTACCTTAGGTGAAAATAAAAATCCACGTCTACGGCCTTCTGGTCTAAGTCCGGGGTCTCCAAATCCAACCCCCGGGCCAAGCCTGACCAGCGGGGCTCTTCCGATCACCCCGTGGCTGGCCGCGGTCCTGCCAATGAAGCCCGTCACGTGACCCGCTTCCAGCAGGGCCGCCGCTACCGGCGCAAAGAAGTAAAGAAACGGCGCCGCGCTGCGCACCAGCCGCACAAACTAAGGTATACCACAAAGAACGAAAAGAAACTGCTTATTGTAACACAGGTCGTCTTGCCATCTTATTCATTGGGCATTGTCATCACCAGCATCACTATTCTTAGTCCCTCGAATCATATCTGTGTAACTATACGTATGTTACAGTGCCTCTCTGTTAACACGTATATTGAGCAGTGCCCTTTGCGAACATGCCAAAGTCCCTAGGCGCTTTGAGGTATGAGCTTTCTGGATCCCAATTACTGTGCATTGTTATACTTAGCTGAATATTACATTTTAATATACATATAGTTCTGTTCAAGCGGAACAGTAGCAGAAGCAGTAGAGTTCCGTCCAGACGGAACGACAGCAAGTTCCGTATAGCCCTCCAGTTGGTGCTGTCCCGAGGGCCCAGTAGAGAGTTGCTGTTTTTCGTCCAAGCTAGAGTAACAACAACAAGCTCTCGGTCTATGTTTTGGGGTGCCAAAGGTTTTCTTCGTTTTTTTTTTTTTTTGTGTGTGTGTGTGATTTGCAAGATGCCAGCTTCTTAATATGCACAGGTAATTACAAACTTATGCGCTGCAATCAAAGAGAAGCATCGTGGAAAGTTGAGACAGGAAGTGCTCCTTCATTACTACGATGCACCCAGCCTCAGGTCTTGCATTACAATTGTTGCTATTCCTAAATAAAGCTTTTGTAATGATATCTACCGTATTCACTGGATCTAGCTCTAAATGACTAAACTAAAAGATAAGTAAAATAATAAAATAACCGATGCATGAGAAGAGAATTTGAATGGGTATATTTTATTCTTCATTTATTTACCTTGAGGACCCGTATCCGGGTATTACACAAGGGAGGGTAGGTTAAAATACACTTGTTTCAACACAAGAGTAAATATCACAAAAAATAAATAGAAAATGAAGTAAAAATAAATAAATCCTGGTACAAATGCTAAAGGGCAATAACAAATTAACAAATCACTGTACAATTTTATAACTCGTTCATTTCATAAAAGAACAAAAAAACACTGACAAGTTTACAGAACTTTGATGTGTTAATTTCTAGTACAATGTCGTTGGGTAATGAATTCCAATCTAAGCGAGAGATAGCATGGAATTTGCGAAAAACAAGGACGAAGTGCGGATGAATTTGATTTTACACACACTGTCAACCCTAGCGCAAATTTGATCTGGGACGCTGAGAAATTTTCATCTGCGGATTGTGATAATACATTTTATGAAGAAACAGAGGCCAGAGATGTGTGCTTTGCAGCGGCTGGACAAACTTTTTTTTACAAGAAGAAATAGAAATATTATAGGAGTGCTAGGACAAGTGCATCTGAATTAAAGAAGACTACATTAAAAATGACACTAGAACCATTGTCAGTTCTCACTCTGGAAATGGGACAAAGCACAGAGATCAACCCACGTGTAGGCTGGACGGAGCTTCAGCGGCGCCTTTCTCTTCCGCCTGGACAGAAGTTTTAAGCAGCCTCGCTTCAACCGCTAGTCTAGCCACCGTGGATGAAAAACGCTTTGTTTGGGCGCCAGTCTGGAAACCGTGGGTGTGCCTCAGCAATGCTTGATTATCAGACGATCTACCCACACCAGCAGCAAGATGGTGGCGCCAAGAGGCCGTACTTAAAAACATCCATAGTTCCGTCTGGACGGAACTTTAGTGGTTCCATCTCGACGGAACCAGAGTTACATCTGAACGGAACTCTCCTGGTGACTATTGTTTCGTCACGACCGAACCCTAGCAAGAGCTTTTAATATAAAGTATATATATTCATAAATCATCTCTCTTAAATGCTTTGTTCATAGTTACTCCAAGTTTCAATTTAGAATACTTAAATGATTACCTAGGATATGTATATTTAGTGCTTCCTTATTTGTATTTACTTAGTTACTTCCCGGCCCTCGAGACAGCGGTAGATACTCCATCCAGCCCCTTAGCCAAAACGTTTGGAGACCGCTGGGTCTAGGGGATGAGCATATTGCTCGTAAAGACTTTTGGTCGACTTCAGTCCGTCGGAAATGGGACGACAGAAAAACACTTGAAATAAATTACGCTATCTCGTTTATTCGTTTTGTTACTGCACCCTCAAGGTCTACATAGACCATCTCACTTTAAAGGAATGGTGAATCGAAATTTGGATTTCAGAAAACAATGCAGGCGCTGTAGGTGGGACGCTACAATCCATACAACACTAGTCGTAAGGCGATATCTCGAATGGACGGCCGTATTTTTGGAAAAAAAAGGTCAAGATTGAACGAAGCCGACGAGGCGCGTGATGTCAAGATATCTTGCTTCCTCTTCTCTTCGTTTCGCCCCCTGAAGGCGGCGAGGCGAAAAAGACGCGAGGCCGTTTCCTCTCGTTCTCGGAGAAACACGACGTGAGCATATCTGTCAAGTGCGCCTCCTTTTTTTTAAAAAAAATATGGTCATCCGTTTGATATAACGTTGTATGAGTGATGTTTCTAGTATCCCGTTGCACGCTTTTGCCACCGTGCTTTATGGAATCCAGGTTTCGGATTCAGCGTCCCTGTAAATCTGACCGCAGCCAAAGACGACGAGTGCCATGACGACGCATTTTTAGCGCTGCTTGATTGTATACACCGGATTGTAGTGACGGTGAAATGAAGCATAGAGACCAACACGCGGTTCTGACGTCACCTCTGCGGAGGCGCTTTTGTCGCCACGGCGCATGCGCAGAACCTTCACCTCACGCGAATCTGGTTTCTGCGCTTGTGCAGTGCCCACACCTGGTGTGGGTGAACGCGGGGGGCTTGTTTGGAAACAGTGGGTCGGTCTATAGTTGGCACCCAGATAGCACAATTTGTCGAGTGATATAAACACGTTGCGTCTGCTGATATGTCGAGGCACGGTGAAGTTAGAGGTAAGTTTTAGAAACGTTGCTCCACCTTAAATCGTTCCGAATATATTGGTTCTCCTGTTCATTTCGACACGACGTTTCTTGTCCAATCTTTTGCAATAAGCGATGTCAAAGATATTTGATCTCAGTAACTATCAAAGAGAACAAACCGACGCCATCGCATCCGTTCACCTTGAACCTCTACATCGAATCGGCGGGGCTACACCATGTACCGCAGCGATCCACAACACTCGGAAACAATTACCGAGATTCTCTAACAACAAAATAAAAAAAGCCAAGTTAAAAAGCGCCAGGGGAAATTCAAGACATCGACCCAAAGATAAACATCTCAGCCTTCTCCTTTCGACCAACACAATTATAAAAATATAAAAAAACATACTCACCTTGAAAAAAAATATTCTGTCGACGATCACGTCACCAAACTACGTAACAATGCTTGAGTATAATAACCCGTACCATTATAGAACTTAACAGCCGGGCGTTAGTTTCCAGAAGCTTCTACAAACTCGACCTCCCCACAACTCGAAAAAGTCCCCGAGCAATAATTCTCGAAACTTGCAACACACGCATACGCCACCGCTGGTCGAGCCGACGTCATTGCTGCGACTATCGACTCGTCACCGTCATCTACCCGAAACACCTGACTGGCAAGCCCCGCCCGCGTCGGAAAGGTCCCGTGCGCCACTGGACCAATCATATTGCAGCGTTCATCTAGCGGAACGCAGATTGGACGCGCCCGCGACTCGCATCACCTGCCATGTCTTGTTTCTGGTCGTTTGGTTTTTTTCCCCTATCCCCCGCTCCTGGAGAAGGTCCCCGCAGCGGAGGAGGGGAACACTAAATTGTGTCTTCCCTTTCTTGTATTTTGATTTCGGGGAAAGCTGCATTCCGGGGTTCGGGATAGAGACAAAAAAAAAAGGAAGAAAGGGAGACCATATTGCTCTCGAGTGTTCCACCGGACTCGTCTGCTGTCCGTTCGGCGGACATTGCCGAGGCCCGGAGGTCAACGCGGTACCAGGACGTCCTAGTTTCTTTGCCGTGGACGTGAGGTTGCCTTCTAAAAGAGCAGTTCCATACAGTCAACGTCAGATCTTGTGTTGTGTTTGTTTTTTTCTTGTCCGCTTTCTAACGGTGGCGGTTCTGTGAAGTTTTGGTTGCATCGGTTTCCCTGAGATCGCCGAGGACTCTGCGTCGAAGCATCTTGATGCTTGTGGTGTGTCCTTGAGGAACTGTCTTGCGGTGTCTTTGTCTTCTCCGTTTTCTTGCTGTTCGAAGAGCGGATGTCTTCTGGAACCCTGCACACTCGGAGAAGGATCTCTGTACACCCGGAGAAACCATAGGAGAAAAGAAAAAAAAAACACGTCCAGAACACGGCGAAAACTAACAGCTAAAAGGTAAGAGCGCACAATGTTCGTTTGCTTTTTTTCTTTCAATGTGACTTCGTACCTTTCTTTGGATTCCTTCCCGCAAAACTTAGTTTTCGTTGCCGAAAGGAGATCGTGTCGGGTTAGGATAACGTGTAGCTTGCTTGCATGGTGGTCATCCTAACGTCAAAAGGGATGGAGTCGGAGCGAACGGTTAGGCCTAGCTTCTACCTGCTGAGATTTCAACGCGCCGTCATCTCGTGTTGGCCTTTCTCCCACCTACCCATGAACCGAATCATTCTGTCATCTTACGTGTCCTTGTAGTCGAACCCTAATTTTTATCTTTGCGGCTTTTATTGTACATATTGTATGGCCGTCTGCTCAGTCGCATACCGCAGCTATCTTTATCCCTCGTGGCTCAGTACCGTTTCAAACTAGTTCGAAATATGTTTCAGGACGAAATAGAACCCACCAGTCGCGCAAAATGCGGACTGGTAATATGTGTTATTGCGAGTTCAGGTTCGGTAGTCGAGGAACAACCGAAACTGTGAGACTTACTTTTTTTTTTTAATTTAGATATGCTTTTATATTTATGCTCTTCTTAACGGAGAGATCGGCCTACCCCAACCGGTTCAGTCATAATGTATTTTGCGGGTTATTCGTTTTAACCTGGACATGTTCGCGGGAAGAAAGACTTTGTGAACTCCATCCCTCGGACGGGAAATGCTCGGGCGGCCATTTTGGAGGTCCCATGGCGGCGCAGGCGGGATGCCGAGATCCCTGTTTGTCAGCAGCAGGAGCAGTCCGATCGATGGTCGGCTTCGCCGCAGAGCTTGCGCGTCGGGGTGTGCCGTCCCCTGGGAGCCGGGCTTGGCCGCAACCTCAGTCCCTTTTTTTTTTTTTTTTTTTTCAGTCGCGTTGTCGGGGCACTGCTTGATGACCAGTCCTCGCGATTTTGGTTGGAAACGTTTTTGTCGGGATGATGCGGGATATACAGTGTACAACATTTGATGAAACTGCTCATCAGGCAGGAACAACTGTGAGACCAGGAGGTATGCATACGATTGCATGCAGGGCACCTAACCCCCGCCATGTCCCCGCTCATGTTGTGAACAAGGACACGTTCTTTCAAGCTAGCCAAATGTACATTCATGCGAAACATACTTGGAGGGCACCAGCCTTGACGCCGTACTTGCATTTGTGCATAACTAATATGTGTAACCGCCTCATTTGGTGTTGCCAGACTTTCAGGGCCGATGCTTCCATTTGTGATTCATTTCTATTCATTATGTCTTGGTAATTGTAATCTGACATGCGGATGAGTTGTTCAGTTTCAATGGGTGTGAGAGAGATATGATGACGATCCGATAAAATGACAAGGAACGTTGGTGAATTGTTTTAAATGAGGATGTAAATATCATTGTTTTTAACCGCACTTATACGTATATGTAGTAATGTTGAAGTTAAAAATAATATATTCATGTATACATTGTCGCGAAGACAATGGGTGAAGTTCGAAAAGAGAAGGAAATATATTCACCTATAGATTACAGCAACATCAAATGACTCGCAACCCTGCTGTGCTTACCTTGAGATATTAATATTAAACTCACTGATAGAACAAGAAGTGCGGGGCGTGTATATTAACCTAACGATTAAACAATGAATGCACTCATCGCCGACTATTATTTCTTCAGTGACGGACAAGTCGAAAGTAGTCCTTTTTCTGGTGTTTTCACAAGGAGTATCTGAACATCAATGACCAGGTTTCTGAACATCAACATCCCTGAACATCAATGACTTCACCACGAGGCTCTTGCTCCCGTGGGACCATGTTTTCAAAGTACAAAGCAGATAACTTTTTCAAACCTAAATATTCTTAAAGCTATGAAGCGCCATGGATTATCTATCGTCAACGAGCTTTGAAGAATGTTTATCTACGGTCAAAAATATTGAAGATCATTTAAACAGTGCGCTGCATTTCTTCTTATCGGCCGTTGCCTAATGTTTGAATCAAATACATGTTTACGTATATGAAATGAACGCAAATATTCAGTTTCTTTTTTGTTTATTGATTACATACTACAAGGTGGAAGTTCACGTGAGTAAAAATGTGGATACCTTTCTTTCTCCTTTTTAATAGATTTTTTATGTTCCTTCCATCTAGAAAAGTGGTAGCTGGTGCGAAAAGTTGCACCAAGCGCAGTTTGACAAGGCGGCCCTAGCTCCAAGATAAGAATTCCCGTTATGCGGCTGCCTAAATAACACACGATAATTATACAACTACATGTACACATGCGCACTTTTACTCAAAGCACATAAATAACACCCCATGATTTACTACAATCTTGTTAGTTATAAATCAGTTGACAAACTGCCCGTTTAAAAGGTAATAAAGGAATAGGTAACATTTATAAGGTATATAATAATAAAATTAAGTCTTGCAAGTGGGAGAATTTTAATATACCCTTCCTACATGGAATAAAGAAATCCCGGCAGTTGTGTTTTCTACTTATAATTCTTCAATACTTATAAAAAATTCATTACCAGCAAAATTACACCGATTAATTAATCGATTAAACGTCACAAAATAATCCATCAACAAATCTTGACTTGTGCATAGTTTTACTTTGTTACTTTTACTAACACTATCTTAAGGGTAGGGAGACCACACCTTCTTGCTGCGGCTCAAATCTAGCGATATTTCAAGAACAAGTCTGTCCCACTGGAACGCGCGTACGATATTTCCTGCATGCATGGGCTCAGTCTCCTCTGTTAAGTTTGTTCTTTTTTTAATTCTGTCTTGCCAACCGGGTCAGGCTGTGCCGTTCCGCGTCGACGACATCGTGCATCGTGCGTGGCATTCGTCCCCAGCTGTCCGGTGTTCGGCAGCTGTCCGGTCCGCCGTCGGTCCGTGTGTCCGTTACTGCGCGTCCCGAGCGACCGAAGGACAGCTGTCCCAACGTCCAGCCAAGCGAGGACACGGCGCGCCCGACGCCCAACTCTTGACTCGCGCTCAACTACCAAATAGTGCCGTGCGAATAGTGGTTTGAATCTACGTGGAACCTCGTTAATTCACACCCGAGTGGGACAAGAAGTTTGTTTGAATCATAAAAAGTTTGAATTACCGAGAGTTTCCTTCCTAGAAACACATAGGACGGGACCTGCGTGTTAGTTTGAATTATCCGCGAGTTCGAATTAAGGGAGTTTGAATTAACGAGATTCCACTGTAGTAACGCTGCGTCCCTCGTGGCCTACACGGTGACTTTAGGACGTCGCCGAGCTTTAATTGGCTCTGATTAAGAGGATAGTGGGTAGACCTCAATGTTGGATGCCTTTAGGTCCACCCACTATTTTTTTTATTTTTTTTTTTAATCAGCCGATAAAAGTTTTGCGTTCTGAAATCATCGCAACCCGTGTGCAAGAGGCAGACGAACTTGTGGTTTGCATAGAGTTCACGTTGCACTATTATTCGGTTCCGAGCAGCTTTCGCACACCTCTTTATTACAAGTACACCGCCGGACAATATAAGCTGGAACGCTCGATCTGGAACTCGTGCTACGCCTACAGTTCCCGCAAGCTCCATAACCATTTCTCAGATTATAAAAGAGTTCTGAAATTGTGACTCTGGGCATCACGTGACGCATGTTTCCCAGCTAAATATTGCAGGGAAACTGAATTGTTGTGAAGGCCGCGCGACATCAGCTAGGTCCCGTGACGTCGACCTCCCCCGCTATATCGAGGGAGGATCTGAGCTAGTCTTTATGTCACGTGACTTTGATTCGTTCGCTATAGACCTTTTTCGTATAGCCTCAGGCCAGCGCGTAACCGACGCACCTTCGTCCCAGTGCAGTTTCGGATTGCCCGCTGACACAAGGTATGCAACTGCCAAGGTTATGGGCGAAAAGGCTTAGAAAAAGAAGTCGTGCGTGAGTTAGTCCAGAGTAGTTTTCTTCTACCGTGTTACAATAGACCCTTTTACAAATTCAGTGCCATTTAGTGGCTGAAACATCAGTCCAACGGTAGACGTACGGAAGTTACGGTGTTTTTCGATGAACAGTTATTTCTCTATTTGGTCCAGTTTTGATGGTGTCAACAAACTACGCTGAACAAAGCGCTAGTTGGAACCAGCCGATATTTCAAGCTTTAAGCTGCTAGACGGCGTCGTCGGCGTCGCAATTCTCAAGATAGCGACACCCTTGAAAAAAGGGTATTATAGACCAGTACCCGAAATTCTAGACACCGGAGATGAAAATGGAAAGTAATAATCTCAAACGCAGGCTGTTGTGAAAAGAGGGGCTCCGCATAAAACAATAATTTTTAGAGCGGAACTGTTATAATTGCTAGTTTCCCCAGTATCGTGTCTCTTTGCAAACAAAACTCTGGACAGCTACCGCCATCCGTACGCGACGGCGGCAACCAGGCAACCGGCTCGCCGGTTGTCTGGTTGCCGACTTGCCGCCGGCCATTACTTCACAGTGAGTTCATTCCCACCATAGTAGAGCTTCGCTGGTCTTCCTTCTTCGCCATACCAAAAAAGCTGAAAGCTTTTTTTTTTGCTTTTTAGAGCATTTCTGGCATCGGTGTTGTCCTTGGACCTTTGTGATTATGCATATCTGACGTTCTTGTGCTGCGGTATGTGCGAAGGTTTATAAAAAAAAACAGTCAGAAAAAAGCGCAGCCCTCTATAATCTCTCATGGCATCAGCTTAAACAAACATGGCGGAGCCCATACAGCAGAGCAGACATTGGGCTATATTTAGCGGGGAAACTGAACTCGTGTATAAACCACGTGACGTAGATTTTCACGCTAAATACAGCGGCAAAACTAAATCGGTGTTTAGAATTACAAGGCGTGAATTGTGCCGCTAAATTTAGGGGGAAAACTGAATTCACGCATAAAAAACGTGACGTTGATTTCTCCATTTGGTGTATAAATCACGTGACGTTGGTTTCCCTGTATATTTAAGAGAAAATGCACGGATGGACAAACGGACACAATTTTGGGGTGGGGGAAAAAGGGGGGGGGGGGGTGTACGTTATAAATTATTTTATGCTTTGATAAATCCCGAACGCAGTGAACACTACCTATAGCCTAGAACTCATACGCCCTCTCAATCTCTAGACTCCTTTATACACATGAAATTGTCATGAGTAAACTCTTGAAGCGTGGAGCCGTACAAATGAACTCACGCCTAACATGATCTGAGCAGCACTCTTCATCCACCCTTCGTATAATATAGTATGTAGGAAGTAGAGATTTCAGAAACGTAAGTCTGCGGAGCAAGCTCTTCTTGAGATCAGAGCAATCGTGAATATTAAAGAAAAAAACTGTACATGTATTTTTAATTCTTTTTTTACTTAGGAGGGCATTCGACACAGTAATTAATTCGCCCGAAATATTATTACCGAAACTTAACAAATGCGGCGTTTGTGAAAGCGCCCCACCGAGACTAACGATTCACTATTTATCCCGAACGATATCAACTGTGTTCGTGGGTACATTTTAGGCCCCTTACCGTTTGTGGTGTTCAAAAATAATTCAACGCCGATATATCCAGCGGACATATATGTATAAAGCGCCAGGGTCACACTGTTCATCTACATCCTACAAAAAAAAAAAAAACAGTCCGCAAACAGGAGTCATAGCCATATCCGTGGTTCGAATGACGCGTGTCAAGTTTCTTTCTAGAACTCGTGTCCGTGCGGCATTCGAAGCGGCACGGATCTCGCTTTGACTATATAGCGTTCGAATCTGTATGCAGACTGTCTTTTGTGTGATGTGTATAAGTGGCGTGGCCCCGGTTTTTAGGGAACCGTCTTTGCGCACCCGATACGGGACGATGAACCCTCCGGTTCTAATGGCGCATGCGCAGAAGACTCGCGCATGCGCAGTTCGTACCGGAGGGCCCATCGTATACCGTAACGGAGCTGCAAAAACGGTTCCCTAAAACTCTCCATTGTCTGCAAACAGTCTTTCATCCGATCTATTAGGACTGCGACCGGGACTTTAAAACGTTGTTTTTTAGTTTTTAGACGGCATATGAGGCCGGTTTTTACCGTTGAGAATAGTTATAATGGGTCACGCTGAAGGCGACAAAGTTTTGGCAGTGCATTCAATATACGACCGCTAACACGCTTTCTTTATCATAATGCATCGAGCATTCATGATTACACGTGCACAGGCCGGTGCGTTGCTTATCAGATCGAAGCGGGCGGGGGTGTGAGGAGAGCAAGTCGTCTGCTTCCTGGGCAGGAGTGGCGGTGACGTCAGAACAATGCCGAGTTCTGATTGGCTTTGATTGGAAGGACCCCAATGCTGTTTTGTTCAATCAGCCAATAAGAGCTCGGCATTGTTATATCATCGCAACCCTTGTGCAAGAAGCAGACGACACTTGCGCTTCGCATAGGAGCGAAACCAGGACTCTTGCATTTGGCCTACACCGCCTAGAAGACAGGGGCCATATAGTGCTTACATTTTTACGTCACCATGACGAAAGCCAACGCTGGACACGGATTGGAAACGAGTGCTGCGTCAGCGCTCGGCTTCGATTCAAGTTTGCACCGAACGTTGAGGAAATCGTCGTGTCCAATCAGTGACCAAGAGTTGGCCTTCTCCGATGACGTCATCTCTATCAGCACTACGGCTTTGTTATCTAGGGGGTGTGGGTACTGCCGCCGCCAACTTTCGCTCCACGTGTTCTAAGCTGATGTGCATGATTATTCGGGAAGTTATTATGCACGCTGACGATCCAAGCACGCGTATAGTGGTTCGACGAAAACAAAAGCACAGCACACTGCCATCTCTGGAAACTGTCAAAATTGCTTGAAATTTTTGTTGGTTACGATTAGACTCAAACAAAAAAAAAACATCATTATCAACCCAGTAATTAAACGGTATCATGAACTCATAGTCGTGTAGATAGAAAAGATAACACTGGAACAAGTAAGCAGGAAAACTTTCCTTGGCGAATAATTTACTGAGAAAAAACTCTAATTGGAACATTACATCATATAAGGGAATTCCGTATTTCCGGATAAATCAGAAAAAAAAACTCAGAAAAACAATCGCGCGGTAAAATTTTCGTTATATCAGATTTGTCCTATGAAAAAAATCACCGTGAAAAAAACAAAAAAACAAAAAAAAAGAGTTTTACAAATGTGTTTGTTCAGAGCAGAGGATAATTGATTCGATCAAAGTTTTCTTTGAAATCTCAGATCATTGACGAAACGGGGGTGCACCGCTTATCTCGTCATGATTGAGTCAGGACAACGGGTCACGTCAGAAGCCCCTGTTTCGGTTTCCAATATAAACTTTACCACTTTTCTGCATATAACGGGGAAGGTGGATTGCGCTTTTTAACAGTAAAAGCTATGAACAATTATTTTTATATGGAAGTGGGAAAAGGGCAGTTAAAATTTCCATATTCCTCGCTTCGCCACTTCCCCGGGTCCGTGCAACAGCGGGATGAAGTGGTGGAATGATATCAGAATACAGCTGGTTTCCCAGCGACTATATATCCTTGAGTTTCTAGATTTTAAAGTATCAACGTTCATTGAAGCACCGCATTTGCTTCCAAGTTTTATCGTGAGACAGTTATTTACATAAATGTCAACGACGCTGACGCCAAATTTAGCGAGAGAAATCCTTTCATGCTCAGGAGTTCTTAAACATTTAAAGCAGAAATCTGAAGATAAAAAAAAATTAGAGCAGATTGAAATAAAATTTTGAATGCTGGAGAATTGAGAATCTACTAAAAATAATATCCGATAGACCCCGAATGCTTGGTAAATAATGAGCTCCGAAAATCACCCTGAGGATTTCACGAAAAATAAACTCCCAAAACACGGAATCCTACATGTCACCGAGCTAAAAACTTGTCCATTCTTAAACAGAACAGTTAAAACAGGCCCTGCGAATGTTCGAAAACTACAAGGAAGATTATAAGAACTTCGTCGCGGGACTGGGGGCTGTGTTCTATAAAGAGAACTTACCCGAGACAAGTGAAATATATTACTTTCTAATTACCTCAAGTAATTAAAACAAATCAAGCCTACCTAACTTCCGGAGAGGAACTAACGCTTATGTGTGCTAGGCGGCGCCAAAAACGTAAAATACCCTGAGGTGCAATCAAAGACGACCAACCTCTAGCTTTCTAAACTGCAACTATTTTAAATCGCGAGCAGCCCGAATTTTATTTTGATGTCCCGATTGTAAAACCGTTCAGTGTTTACAGTAATTCAAAAGTTCATGTAGTGTTCTAATACTTTTGTGTGTTTCTTCACCTTTATTCTGTATGCTTTCTTTATTTTATTTTGCTTTTGTAACTTACAACTTTGCAACTTTATAAGACATGTAAGCTGTATACCTGCGTTATTTGTAAGTCTTAGAGTATTTTTTTTCTCAACACATGGTACTGTATAGTCTAGTTTTATGTGTTTACTTTTTTTGTTGTGCCTAATATTTTATTCTAAAAATGTGTGCTTTGTGAGGAAGTTTATGACTGAGTGGGGGAGGCGGGGCGGCCTTATCGGAAATTTAAGCATTTTCCTTTGGTCGCCACCGCGAAGATATTCACTGGCACACACAAAAATTAGGGGGGGGGGGGGGGGGGGACGCAGCCATTTTGGTCCTTGCAGGCCTAACCTAAGCAGCCCTTGGCTGTTACCATTCCCACACGCCGTATGCACATAGTTCAAACAGTTCAAACACTCGAAGCTCGGAGTACCGGCGCCATCTTGGTGTTCATCAAACCTATGGTTCACCTATGTAGCCCTTTAATGCCACTGGTCGAATTCATCTATAGATTGCATGTTCAAACACTCGAAGCTCGGAGCTTTGCCGCCATCTTGGTGTTCCTCCTTTACCTGACCTCACCTAACCTACGGTTCACCTATGAAAACTTGGAAACAGCGCGAAGAAAACAAAGGACAAGAACGAGAAGTGAACAAACACAAAGCTGTGTGAACGAACACACAGCGTTGTGTTCGTTCACTTCTCGTTCTTGTCCTTTTTTTTTTTTTGGCGCTGTTTCCAAGTTTTTATAATGCACCAACTAGCCCTACTTCACGCCTTGTTGTGGTTCACCTAAGTAGCCCTCTTCTGTCGCAGGTCGTACGCACCAATAGATTGATGTTCAAACACTCGAAGCTCGGAGCACCGGCGCCATTTTGGGGATCCTACCTTACCTTCCTCACCTAGCCTATGGTTTACCTAAGTAACCCTCTGTCACAGGTCGTATGGCCCTATAGACGCTCTACCCACGCTTCAGATTACCAGATTACAGCCGCCATTGCCGACCTTCTCTCGTCTTACCAAGAAACCGAGCCACCGAGAAACGGGCGTCGACGAGCCTCCACAAGGGTCAACGCTGAGGAAAAGGACATAATAAAATCCAAAATAGCAATGACCTGGCCTGCAACGGTAATGATGAAGTGAAGTAAACGGAATAAGAGGAAACCAAAACTGAAGGTCGGTTATGGCGGCGCCCGTGCACAGCTACGGCAAAGCGTCTATAGATTGCATGTTCAAACACTCGAAGCTCGGAGCCCCGTCTCCATCTTGGTGTTCCTACTCTGCTTGACTCACCTAACCTATGATTCAAATAAGTAGCCCTCTACCTATAGATTGCATTTTCAAACAGCGGAAGCTCAGAGCTTTCGCCGCCATCTTGACCATCCCAGCCCACGTGAGCGTCGCGTCTCTGCACCCTTCCGGATAGAACGCATATCGATCGGGACTGGCGAGATTGCCTCCCACTCTTCTATTTTTTCTCCCCCGTCGTCCAATGGGAGGCTCTTGCTGGGGGTTCGATCGGACCAATGGGGATGCGGCATCCCGGAATCCCGGGAAGAGACATCCAATGAGAGGAGACTCGAAGGGCGAAAAGTGGGGAAGCTGGGCTCGGGCGTTGGGCTCGAAACCGAGCCCCACGGCGCGTTCACGGAAGCGGCGTAAATTGAGCCCTTGACGGCCAATTGTGATGCGCCTCCGCACGCAATGGGCCTTCGCAATGGAGAGTCGCGATGTTGCGCTTTATCGTCGGAGGGGAATAGAGCTTAAGATGGGGGGGGGGGGGGGGGGGGGGGGGGGGGGGGGGGGGACAGGGGGCAATGCTTTTACGGGGAGATGTGTCGCTGAACGCATTATTTATTTCATTTTATTTATTTCAGGTTAGTGTCAGTCTCTGATGGGAATATATGATAGGAGAGAGCATGTACACTTTTTATACAGGAAAACAAAACGAAAGTAACACACGAACAAAAAAGAATGATAAATTTCATACCATAATTCTCTCTGACGTGTTGGTTGCAAGCTGCTGAAAAATTCAACATATCAAGCAAAATGTTACTTAGCAATAAGCTATAATGACAAACGCTGGAATGCAAACCCATGCGAAACTCAAACTTAAAAAGGAGAGAAAATTTTAGAGTTTTAGGCGCTGATACTGAAAGGAAGAAATTAATACTTAAAGATAAAATTGGCAGCGCGAACTTTACTTTCAAAGTTCCATAATGCATGAAATGCGTTATAGGAAATTGGTGAGGGCATTGGTGTGTGACGTGACGTATATTTTCCCGCTGAATTTCGCGGGGAAACTTCCCCAAGGTGTATAGATCACGCGACGTCAGGTGACATGACATGGCGACACTTTCACCGCCAAATATAGCGGGAAAACTGAATTGGTATATACGTCACGTGACGTCAATTTTCTACTAAATTTAGCGGGGAAACTACATTGGTCTCTATGTCCCGTGACGTCAGGTCACATGGCATCACTTTTCCTGCTTAATTTAGCTGCGAAACTGAATTCGTGTGCAGGTCTCGTGATATCAGTTTTCCCGCTAATTTCCCGCCAAGTTTAGCGGGAAATCATCGGACGGACGGACAGAAAACAAAATTTTGGGGTTGGGGGGGTAACGTTAAAAAGCATTTCATGCTTTAATAAGAAAAGTAATAAGGACTTTTCGTAGACCGTTTTCCCACTCCTGCTATGCCCTCCGAAACGAAGACGATACTACGCAGGCTCGACGCTAGCCTTGCCTGCAGAGTCCCAGATCTTGTAGATGGTTGCGGAGTGCGTTGCGGAACAACGGAAACGATCTACGATAACTCCTTAATGCTTAGAAAATACGCTATTTGGTGACTATTCGATGAAAGAAACCTGCTAAAGTTAAGGCTTGGGCGAGTTGGTACATACTTCGGAATTAAAAACAGCGCGAAAAGACGAGGACCAGATGAAGAAGTAATACGGCGCTGCGTCCGTGTTACTTCTTCGTCTGGTCCTCGACTTTTCGCGCTGTTTTTAATTCCGAAAGAGACCTGGCATTGAAAGGGAACAAATACGCCGGATCTGTGTAGGTTTGCATGCGTGTGTATGTGCGTGTGTGTATGTGTACGTGTGTGCGTGTACGTGCATGTATACGTCTAAATAAAACAGAATTTCATTCTTTGATAAGAAAAGTATACCTGTAATAATGCTGAAAATTGACCGCATCTTTACGTGGTGAATGATGTTGATTGGGGCGGAGCTCTGGTGGTGCTTGTCTGCGTAGACGCTGAGCCGCAGCATGCCGAGCCTTTCGTTCGTTTTCATCCATGTCGGAAAGAGAATGTGTGGTATGGAAACGTGGTTATATACGCATTTGAGCATTTTACCACAGCGCCCTCTCGTCTATAAACGTTGAGCCAATGCATGCAAAGTTTAACGCGATTATATACGCATTTGACCGCAGCGCCCTCTCCTGTATAGACGTTGAGCGGCTACATGCAACGTTTCATCCACGACATCCCCAGCTCTTGAGTTACTACCACATCTCAGTGCCCCTACTCGTCCCGCAGTCGTGGCCGAGTGGTTAAGGCGATGCACTAGAAATCCATTGGGGTCTCTCCGCACAGGTTCGAATCCTGTCGAATGCGCAAACATTTTTTTTTTTCTTTTTGCCCTACACGAGCACGTGAGCACATGAGCTCACAAGCACGATCTCGAGCACGAGCTCCAGCAGGATCGATGTGAGCACGGACGCCGGACGGACAAGGCTAGACCCTAAGGAGCTTCGCGCCTAAAAAATACGTTATTCGGTGATTCTTCGTAATGAAAGAAACCCGGCATGAAAGGTAAAGAAGCACACGCCGTGTCTATGTACGTGCGCGTGTGTGTACGTGTGCGTGTGTGTGCGTACTTGTATACGTCTAAATAAAGCATTTTGTAATTGTCCTTCTTTGCTCCCTCAATCGCAAACTTGTGTCATAATAAAAATTAAAAAGAAAACTCAAGATGAAGATTTTTCTTTTTGGTACATAGTCGGCCACCGCGGTCGTTAGTGCACGACTTTAGGGAATCTATTTGGGCTGCCCACGTGGGCCACCTTCGTGGGGCCCACGGGGGGCCTAAGGGGACTTCCCTTATGCGACCACGTGGGCCTACATGGGCAACCCATCATAAGGTTCCCCACGGGAACCTTAGCCCGTTCGGGATCGTCTCATCACTCCCCAGACGATGTAAGACATCTTATCATTTCATCAATTCTTTACGATGTGGTGTATCGCAGTGCAATAACAATTGGACATGCCTCTCTTTCCCAAGTAGGGTACCTCGATGTCAGTCCTCGCCGGATTCCAGGGTGAGGACATCTTTTGACCCGCGCCACGCTGCCACTTCTTGGCCACGACGATATCTTGTTTCAAAAGTAGTTAAACGGAGTATGTGTGCGGGGTGCGGTACGTGCGGTTGGACGTGCGGTACGACTCTTTTCCCATGAGTAGGGCCGTATGCGAAAAAGTGTTTCTGGTCTTCCCACTGATCTCCTAGTCGTCGAGCGTTAGCATGACCGGCTGTTCTGTGTCCATTTGGGCCGCTTCGTCGGCAAAGGAAGTCCGATGCTTCCGCTTTCCCCAAGAAAAGGTGCGAAGAAGAAAATGGGACTCCCGCTTCAAGCCTCGATCGCTGGAAGGCAAGTCATACCTCGAGGATCTGCGAGGTAAGTTAGAAAAGCACGCCCCCTTTATTACGATATGAGGCAGTATTCAGAAATCGTCTTAGCAGCTCCGATCGATTGCTCCATGATGGGAGTTGCTCCACTCAAAATCAGCCCTCGCTTCGTGACTCACCGGTCGGATCGAACGATCAATCGGAGTTGGGACGTAAGAAATTGATCCTCTAAAGCACCCGATCCCGAGTTTTAATGGTAATAACTATATCAATACCCCTTTTCTGCCGTTAGGACATATTCACTCATTAGCCTTCCCAGATTAAGATAGGTTCAGGGGGTAGCTCTTCAGCGTGAGAGTTTCTCGCTCGTGTACAAAGTTGGGATGATTTTTGTGCTTGTTTTACTATTCAAAGAGCCTGAAACGATCTGATAAGCGCGGAATATTGTCGCGTGCGCGTACACCAACTTTCTGTAGTTCAGTGACTGCATGCTATCTTCGCCTTTCGATCAATAGCCTTGATTCGCGAATGACCACCGACTTTTCTTTTTTTTTTTTTTTTGTGCATTCTTTTTGTGTGTGTGAAAATAATCGTCGATGGCGAATCTCGAGCATGGTCAATAATATGTTTTCGAGACGATACTCGCGAATGCAACATCGCGATATATCTCGGTAGTCGGCGTGTGATATATTTCATGGCCATGTCGCACAGCTCAACGTCTGTCACACAATGACATGACCTTGTCCCTGTTTCATTAGTACTTACATCAGGATTGTTTTCACGTCAGATATTATGCAAATATGCTGTTCAGTTTTTGTTTACACTCACGTCTCTGCCTTCCAATATGCACATAAAGAATAATCTCATTTCTTGTTTATTTCAGCGGCACTTCGAAGAAGACCAGTACGAGATGAGCCGTCAAGATGGGCGGCGACTTCTCAAGCGGACAACTGTACCTACGCTGTTCGATTTCAGACGTAAGTATTACTACATCTGTATCTGATTCGGTTGCGTACAATTTTATTTTGTGTTTAAATCTGTGCTGAGTGTCTCTCCCTTCCCTGAGCAGCGCAGCTGAAGCGAAGAATGTCCCACGCACCGCGAGCCCTCCGGCTGATCGTGAAGGTGCCGCCACTGCAGGCCCTTTGTCAAATTCTGCTGCAGGAGCTTCGGACTAAGAAGACTCAGGCACGGAGGACACTCAGGCAAACTCCATTTCAGAAGAAAATGTACACGACCGCCTGGACGGCACGGTTAATATCGTGACTCTGCATACAAGTGAACCGCGGAAAACTTTGCAAGACACAAGAAGGAAAAACTGCGAGTTGGAAGAGAGCCGGTCAGCTGCAAGGAAGAAGTTAAAGAGAGCTTTGAGAGAAACAGGGCAGTTAGAAACAAAACTTTCCACGTTCACCAGAAATTTGACATTTCTAGACGAGGACTAAAAACGTGTTTTGGAAAAACTAAACAGAAGGGGCTGTGCTTGGAGTGCTGACACCACACGGAAGGGACTACAGCGCAAGTTCGCCTGCGGCTTCACAGGGTATGACCTCCTACTTGAGCAGGGCATCCCCCTTCCGACGAGAAGGACGCTGTGCAGAAGACTGCAACACCTGTCACTTCAGCCCGGTGTGCTAACTGAAATATGGCGTGTGATAGAAACAAAAGTCGTTGCGATGTCAGACATTGAAAAAAAATGCGTCATTTTTCGTGATGAAATGGAAATTCGAAAAGGCGTTCTGTTGGACCGGGGCAATGACACTTTGCTTGGCAAAACGACGCTGCCCAAGAGTGACCATCGTGCAAACCATGCTCTCGTTTCTATGGTGGGAGGAATCAACTCACGCTAAGAGCAAGTCATAGCGTACAACTCCTCGGGCGCATATATAAAGGGAAACGAGATGAAGAAGTCTGTTTTTTACTTAATCAAGCTCTGTTTGGACATTTCACTGTGTATGTTCTGTGTGACGTGTGATATGGGCAGTTCTAACCGTGCCATATGTGGAGATCCCTGAACCTCTCCAGTTCCCGTATTTCTGTGACCGTATATATATGCAGTGTGCCGCATCCCTCTGATGATGGTAAGTCATTGATCTTCATGCCAGACCCCCCGCACATGTTTTGAAAAATCCAAGAGGTCACCTCGTACGAAAAGATGTAATGCATCTAAGTGGCGAGGTAGTCTCCAACTTCAATTTGCCAAGCAGTGAAGTCTCATACAGCATGTGGATATGGTGCTAAAGTTGGACACAGCAGCTGCGTGTGGCACCCAACTTAAACAGTGCTCATCTGCCAAATGGCCATTTCACGAAAATGAAAGTCGCATTCAGCCATTCAGGGAAGCTCCCTCGGCCATTCGGTATTTTATCCAACCGAAAAAACTGCCGGTTGAGGCCAAAGCAACTGCCTTTTTTTTTTCTTGTTTTTTTTTTAACTGTGTTCAAATGGTACACCCTAATGACTTGTTGCCATCCTGTCGTTGCTTGAAGTTTTGCGAATGAGAGCCAGTATCAGAAGGTCATTTCAACCATGAAGCTCAGTATTTTAGTCGTTGAGAGCTTGGGGTTCGGAGTGAAGAAAGTATAGAAGCCATGCCAGGCAGGGGTACTAATGTCGACAACCGTAATGTTGCCATTTTACGGTGTTCTTTTCAAAGAGTGTGGCTACAGTTTTGTGCTAATGGGACGGTTAGCTCAAGACTGTCTTGAGAACCTGTTTTCAATTGTCAGGATGAGTTCTGCAGTGCCGAACGTATATGACGTGAAACATGCACTCAAAATAGTGACAAATTAGTGACATTGACGACAGCACCTACCTGGTAGATTTTCTCTCCGCAGAAATCAAAGAAGTGCATCAGGAAGTTGAAGAGCCTCCAGGAGATGATGAGATTATAGAAATGGAACCACTCTCTAGAGCCGAGTGCGACATTGTTGCTCATTTGGCAAGGTTTTTGGTAAAACCTATGCTGCGCTGTACAGTCGTGCCGTGTCTGCACACTAATGCTCACAGGAGAAGAGGCTTCCGAGGATCACGCTCGTGTGCATGCTTATGAAAAATATGTTCAAGGTGGAAAACACCTCACGTACGTCAGCCTGGAGGTCTTCAACTTGGTTTCTTGTTGTAAGGGGGTATTTAAAGCATTCTCAGAAGAAGAGGACATTTGTCTTTTGAAGAGCCCAGTCAAGACCGTAAGACGATTTATTGAGCAATCTGTTCCTGTTCCTCCTGTGCAACGAACACCCAAATATAATGCGCAGGTTGTTGGAGCGTTTTGTCGTGATGCGCCTGCGCGTTTACTTGCATTGGCTAAGTTAGCCAGAGGAGTCGAATGATGGTTACTGTAGCAAACGGTCACCGGTACCAACCTGCAGTGAGATGCAGCTTTTCGCTTTTGCAGAAATAAACCTTGTTGTATACTGAGTTGAGGTATTTGTGTCTTTTTCCTGTAACATGGCATGTGCTAGTAAACGTATTATTTGGTATAATAAATTACCGAACAAGTGCATAATATACAAACCGAGCTCTGCAATAAGTGTCTCTATAATGGTAGAACAGCTGGTCCATTTATAACAACCCGTCGCAAAGTTGTTAAATCTATATTATTTTGCAATTATGTGCTACTTCATATCTCGAATAGTACTCACAGGGGTTGCCATTTTAAAGTGCTGCGCTCGTTTTAGCAGAAAAAATGTGTGGCAATAAAAAAAAGACGTGAAAGCGCGAAGCCCGTGCGGTCGCTTTTCACAATGTTTGCGTCACGTCCGCTCATTTATCTTTTATTTATATGAGTAAAAAGGCTCTCTGAGATGCGCGTCTGAGTTAGAAAATGCAACACGTAATGGATGTTGCACGACGTAAGCGTACGTAAGCGCATCCTAGGCTAGAAGTAGCCCACCCGAAATAGCGCATCTACACGCGATTGAACCAAGATGGCGTCGCCGGCGGAGATGTCTCCACCCTGGACGGAGGCGCGTTAATGGAGGCATCCTATCCTCAAGTGCTTACCGGAACAATTATAAGCCTTTTGATAATTATATCAATGCGCATGTTTTGTTGGGTCTTAAAAAAGGTAGTAAAAGATTGGTCATTTTACGTGTACAAAATAAAAAAAAAACCTCTGCGCTTCTTTTTTTTTTTTTTTTTTTTGGGGGGGGGGGGGGATTTCGTGTGAGATTGCCCTTTCTACAGACATTCTGAGTAGAAAGTTAGCAAAAACGTTTTCCAGGCCCAGAACTTTTCTCTCGCGCTTTAAATAGAATTTCTTGCTGATATGGTATCTCATTAAACGGATCTCCTACGTTAAATTTTCAGAACGTTCACTTAACGTTCACGATATCAGCAGACGTGCTGTACCATTTTGGAAATTACGCGGGCAGTTCAATTTGGGCACGCTTCCGTTTTGCCTCCTTGGAGCCCACATCCGTGCTATCTTTGCCCCCGAAGAGCCGACGTGGGACCTACGGGGGTATTGCACCAGCTGTCCAAGTCGAGCATGCCCTCAGGCAAACAAAGTGGGATCCAATCGGGGTATCTCGTGGACAGCCGAAGTTGTCATGTCGCCGCTTTGCCCATATGTACGCTAGCTCTAGCCCACTTTGCCCACATGGACAAAGGAGGCTATTTACTTTTGTAAGGTAGTGTACACCACAGCTATACCAACGGTAAAAAAACAACTTCCAAATGTTTTTACCTTATAGCGTGCTTGTCCGTATTAAATATTTGATGTTCACGGAATATATTAACTTCTTTATTTTATGCGTTACGTAAATGCGTGTGATGAAAAAATATACACGCCACGGTTCGCCTTCTGAGGTATCATAGAGAGTTTTAGTTTTTCGTTGTCGTGAGCGGAAAACATATCGCTCGTAAGTCCGCTGCCTCCTTGGACTGCAGTCGTTTTCGAACTTCAGAACAACGGCGTCGTAGTCCTCCTGCTCTTCTGCTAAAATTATATAGTATCCGATGTATTATTGTAAATATCGATAACGTTCTGACCTCCAACATAGTACAAACACGGCTGTTTTCTGCGCCTTTCTTCGTAACTTGGGGATGCGCTTGCGAAATTTTTTTTTAGTTTTCAGCAGCATTCTCCGACAGCACGTACGGGGCTTTCTGGCGGCAGGAGGCTTTTCATGCTTCGTGTAGATTCAGCTCAGCAGAGGCAAATGTTCCGTGACCGGCAGAGTCGGAAGTGCAAGACCGACGTTCTAGGTTGCTTCTCACACCTTGTTTCGGAATCAGATGGAAGGTGTGGCATCTGAGCAGAGACTGGCCTAGGCTTTTTTTTTTTCAGCGCGAGCTCTTTTATAAGATCGGATCAATATTGTTACTTGTCAATATTGCTCTTTTGGGTATAATATACAGGGAGTCCTAGTTGATTGTTTCTGGATTCCTGTAATTCTGTCCGTTTACGTTTGGGCCATTGAGCAGACTTGCGATTAGAGAGTTTTAGAGGGTTGTTTTTTTATGCTACGATAACGATAGCCGATATCATTACAATGGGTGCACGCAGACGCCGGCGGCGTATCGAGCAATATTATCAGAATGCATGAACGACCTTCTGAAGCCTCTTTTCGCACTCCGTTGGTGATGTCACTCCGTGGGCGCTCTGCGCAAGCATTCTATTGTTATCGGATTTCGTTATTGGATACCGTTATCAGTTCTCGAAGAGGGTCTAATAAAACTCCCTATTATTGCGTGTGCATTTCGCCAGAGTGTCGTTTTTTAATATCGGGAGTATCTGGAACATGCGTGACTCTTGTCATCGCCTGATTTGGCTAATTGCTGACAACATTCGGCTGGATTGCATGTTTAATAACCCGTTTTGAAGAGAATCTGTCATTGGAAACGTAATGGCACAGCATGTGTGCTTTTCCTCTAGAGAGATTAGTCACAGATATATTGAGTAAATCACGGCATGAGTCATATCAAAGAAATAGAGAAACAAAAACATCCCTCCACACAGCTGCCATCAGTACTTGAACCGAGACAGGCGTTAAAGAGATCTACGCCTTTCCCGTTTTCTCAACTTCTCGTGCGGCTGATTTTAATTCCACGGTACCGACAACCTTAGCATCACGTGCACTTCGCGCTCTGCAGTCTGAGTGGTTTGTTTATTATTTTCTTTTGCATTTTTAGAATAATCAAGAAGGTGGACACTGAAAGATGTGTTGACCTCCGTTGACGGGGTGAATGGTTCCGGTGAGTCAGAGAGGTAAGAGGGAAAGATGAAGCAAGATGTTTGAAGATCATGTAGCTGTGAGCCACACATGGGGTATTACTTGTTTTGCTTGGGAAAGTCATAAATTGACGCTTTCTTATAGCAAAAATCACCAGCGAGGCCGGTTTTTCGGAGAAAGGAAAAATATTCAGCGTCCTCACACCAGTGTTGTACGGAGCGGCGTTCCAAGGAACGTCGTTCCTGGAACGCGTTCCTTTTTGGAGGAACGAAGGAACGCCGCCGTTCCATTTTGCATCGGTGGAACTGGAACGGGAACGCGTTACATTTTTGCTGGAAGGGAAAAAAGAACGGCGTTCCTTTTTTTCCTCTAGTGGGGTAATTTTTATTTTATTTTTAAGAGACAAATTCTAAAAAGTATAGAAACAATATCTTTGCGAAGAGCAGGATCTCGTTAACTTTTTGGTTACTTATCTTAGGGCTCATTTTTTGTGGTTCTCGCTTGGTAACAGTCGGGCTCAGGAGCGCTAGTGGAAATCGATTCTTTTTTTTTCAATGCCCGATGTTGCTGCGGTACAAAAAGCGAAACTTTTAGTCGAAGGAAAAGACACAGAAAGAGGGACGATTTGAACTCAGCTACTTTCTTTGATTTCACGAATCCTCATACACCCTAAAAGCCAAGGCGACTACAGCCATCGCTAAGCTTCCACAAAGAGACCTACATTTACAACAAAAGAGCAGGTTAGCAAACATCAAGCACACCCTTGTATCCCGAATATTGCTGACTTAAAAGATACACATAAATTAACCTTTACTACTTTTCAACTTGTCCCCTACCTTCAAATTGAACAACAAATCCGACCTTCACGAAGGACTTGTAGGACTAAACTTCCAAAAGCCCTACCCTCTTCTTCACTTGCTCGTCTGGCGGACAGCAAGATCGAGAAGCAATTGTTGTTAAGTTCGTACAAGTGACTTTGTTAAGTTGAAACGTGCGAGTTTGTTGTGAAACGCTGGTGCGATGTGGAGTAACAGTACATTTGATTCATCTGAATTTCCCACCACAAACAGGAATATGGTTAAAAGCCGAGATTTTTGAAGGTGAATATATCACCAAGTGAAACCCTGCTTTCGCTTGTTTCCTTCTCCTGGTGCCCTTCCATCGCGATATTCAAATTCGTATGTTGCTATTTGATCGGATAGATAAATAACAGAAGAAAACTTTGCTCAATCTAACTAAATATGGTTTAATCAGCAAAATACAAATGTAACGTATATGTAACAATACGTTCCATTTTTTTTATTGAAACGGGAACGAGTTCCTTCTTCGAATATGGAACTTGTAACGGGAACGCGTTCCAAAAATTAAAAAGAACGAGGAACGAGCTTTCGTTCCTCTTTTTGAGGAACGTGTACAACACTGCTTCACACCGGAAAAATAGAAAAACAGATACACCATAGGAAGGCCCCTAAAAATGCCTCCACTGTAATGAGACGGGTCAGGGTGAACAAGGATGTCCATCTGGCTCCGCAAGATGGTTACAAATCCCGGATAATCATACCTGTTATGCGCGCATTGAATTCGCCATGACGCAGTTCCCGCCTCAAAACCTCGTAGGGCGCATGCGCGTACCGCGACCACGTGACGCCACGCGCAGCGCCACCTCGCGGCAATGGGGGCCACGAGATCGCTATCGACATCAGCACGCGCGGGCGTCCCAATCCCGGTAATTTGCCCCCGCATTTTCCGGCGCTCAAATCGCCAACCTTGCGTGCATGAGAGGGTGTACCATCTTCCGTTCACCCCCAAGCTGACAGTCCGGTGGGACCCACGCGCTCACCGGACCAATCAGCAGCCTCCCTTTCATCACCTGACCCCCGCTCTCTGCGCCTCGGTACCGGCGGGAACTTGATCACGTCGTGGGTGCAACGAACACGGTGCTACTTCTACACTGCCAGCGTAGGGGCGAATGGAGTATGGCCCCAACGGGACGCGTGCTACAGACCGTGTGAAACCGTGGAAGCCGGGAGATCAACCTTTCGTCCACATCGCCTCCCCCCCCCCCCCCCCCCCGTCCCCTCCCGCCGCCATGTTTGCGGTTATGTTTACTTGATTTGTCGTGCATCACTTCGCGGATTTTATTTCTCCGCGAGCTGATGGCGGAGGACCGGCGCCACCGAGTCCTGTTTGGTTAGTTCCAACTCGCACTTCGCGTCTTTCGTTTTTTTTGTGGGAATTTAGATGACGGAACCCGCGTTCATTTTGTGTTCTTCTTGCTCCCTGGTTTTCTCTCTCTCTCTTGCCTGTCGTCTGTCTTCCTCTCTTTACTTTTTTTTAGCTCGTTTCACACACAGATCGTCATTTCGTATCGTCTCTGAGGGGGCGGGGACAAGGATGCTTTGAGTACGTGACGCTGGTACAAAAGTTGCGTACTTCATAAGAGAGGCGTGTAGTGACGTGGCGTGTACTGTCGGGTAGGCTAGTTGGGTGTATCAGACGATTACCACTTTAGCTATAGGCTGCCTTGCTGTGTAATTGTCTCGTGTGTATGTTCAAGTAGCGGTACGTTAGTGTGTGTCCCACTGGGGCGCCAGCTGTCACCGACGTGGGCCGACTTGTACGGTATACTCGTTACAAGTAATCAAATGACTTGTAATCAATTATTTCTTAGTGTAATTTTGTAATCATTTGATTACATTTATTAGCAAGTAATCACGAGAGTAATCCGATTACTTCTGGAAGTACTAAAATCACTTGTAACCGTTAGTAAACTTCTTAGTGAGCGCGTTGGTAATGATGTAGGTTTAGAAAGAGTTATATACGTAAAAACAGGGGACGGGACAACACATCTTTCATGTGTTGATGTGTTGTCCCGTCCCCTGTTTTTACGTATATAACTCTTTCTAAACCTAAACCGTTAGTATTTTTTCTTCTCTTTTCTGATGGCTTTTTAGAGCGCAGCTTTTAGGGGCCCGTTTCCGGCTTGAGCGGCGTCGGCGTAACCGCGAGGTCACGTGACCCCCCGAGGTCACGTGACCCCCTGAAGTCACGTGACCCCCAGAAGTTACATGACCGCAGAAGTCACGTGACCCCCTGAGGTCACGTGACCCCCAGAAGTCACGTGACCCCCCCCCCCGAGGTCACGTGACCCCCTAAGGTCATGTGACCCCTTCAGGTCACGTGACCCCCAAAGGTCACGTGACCCCGCTGAAGTCACGTGACCCCCTTGAGGTCACGTGACCTCAAGGAGTCACCTATCCCTCAGTACGCTTCCATCCTCCTCCTCAAAAGCTGCGCTCTAACCGGCGTTACAGGGAATTGTAAACGGCTTTCATTTTTTTTTGTTGGTACACGTTTCCTACTAAAGAATCTTTTAACCAAGGCTCGGACAGGAGGTTGGTTTATCAAAATTGGTGGATTAAGAATAGAGAACTTTAGGTAACCGTTTTTGCGCATCCGATAAGGTACGATGGGCCCTCCGATACGAACTGCGCATGTGCGAGTCTTCTGCGGCAACCGCATGCGCACTACGTACCGGAGGGCCTATCGTACCGTATCGGACGTGCAGAAACGGTTCCCTAAGACTCTCTTATGGACAGTGCGAAAGGCCCGTTTTCAAACTGGCAGAAAAGGTATTTCGTTTTGAAAATCAGAAGTAAACGGAAAAGTAACGGTTAGGTTTTCATGTAACGACCAATTTCTTTTCTTCCCCTGTAATTAAGTGATTTAGTTGAATATTTTTAACCAAGAGTAATTGTAATTGTAATTGATTCGCATTTTTCGAGTCACGTGTAGAAGACTGGCTGTAGGTGAGGGATTTAGCCAGTGCAGTAAGATGGATATGGCCTGAGGTCTTTAACGTGTATCCCGCAGTATAGAGACACACGACCGCATGCCAAAACGATCCTCATCCCGATCGAAACGGGCACTGGGTGGTGATTAAAAACCCATTCCTGGGTTCTGCAGGGCGAGCTTTGACTCACTCCACGTGCTCCGAGCGGCAATGGCGTTAATACTCTTGGCCATTAATCATACGCGAATCGCGACAAAGAAAAACATTTTGGGGGAAAGGACGGAGTGCCGGTGCACCCAGTCGTCTGCGTGTACAGGATAGATATCGTTCTGAGGAAACGTACTCCAAAAACATTCACAAAAAGTTATCTATCCCAACAATTCAAAAACGTTCAGAAATAAGACAACAGGCGCTCTCTGATGTTCCAACTAGTATGACGACTACGAGTATATCAGAAAAATGGTTCGGTGATAATTAGCGCCACCTGCGCATAAACTTGCTCCCCCCCCCCCCCCCTTTTAAACAAAAACCCGAACAATAAAAAAAAAAAGGGGGGGGGGGGGGGTGGGTACACTATGAAGTCGGCACTCTCAATGATATAAACGAGCCCAAATAAAAACAGCAGTCATTGTCGACGACGCCACGCATTGAAATCGCCGCTGCCTCGTCGCTCCCCAGCAGCCAGCCCCCCTGCTCGGAGTCCGGTGGGAGCCAGCGATCCTGGCCCCACGCGTTACCTGTGCGGAAGGAGGGGGTGATCGGCGGCATCAGCGAGGCGTGTCCCCCCTCTCCCTGTCCCGTTCCCCGATTCCGGCCGCACAGCCTCCATCGAACGTGCACCTGCCAGCCGATACCGCGTAAAAGACAAGGCCGCCTTCCCCTCAAACGTCATCACTTGTGGGCCCACGGCAGCGTCGCCTTGCTCGCGTCAGTACGTCCCGCAGCGTCTCACAACTAGCGCGGGGGTCCACAAACGATGACGTCACGCACGAGGCCTTGTCTTCTCGGAAGGTATTGCGCCAGCCCGCCCCCGCGGGGCGACTGCTCGACCGATCGATGTCGCCGCTTTTCCGAGTCCGCAGTCGCCGCCGCCGCGTGCACCTCTTCGATCGGTCCCGGCACGCGAGTTTCCCAGCAGCTTCGGGCGTCCTGGCGCCTGTCATTTTTCTTTTGAATTTTCTTTTTATCTTTTTATTCTCTGTGTCGCCCCGCCATCAGCAATCATACGACGTCCCTTCCGCCCTTTCCGCTTCCATCCCCCTCTTAGCGGCTACCGGCCTTTCGTGGTTGCTGCTCTATATGGCGCCAGGAGAGTGAGCAGGGGGCGCAGCAGTCGGTCGCTTGTCAGGGCCCCTGGTGGCGAAAGGGGGAAGTTTGAGTAGTGACTGTTTCATCGCTGCTTCCACCTCCCTCGGCTACAGGCGTTTCTCGGTTGCTGGTGTAGGGGCCCCAGGGCAGTGAGCAGGGGGTGCAGCGGTTGACCACTTGTCAGCGCCTCTGGTGGCCAAAAAAAGGCAACTTTGACTAGTACCTGCGTCATTGCTGCTTCCGCCTCCCCTTTACCGGCTACCACCATTTCGAGGTTGCAGTTGTATTAAAGTTACTTGATATTTTTTTTTTTTTTTTACAAGAAACGACAACCAATACAAATGAAAAGCAGATTCCGCTGGAACAAAATGGCGTCATCCAGTTCAGTCCTCTGCTGTGCGCCGCCACTCGCTTCCTCGAGCCTGCACCGTCACGCAGCCGCCGCTTCAAAGGATCACGCTACTTCTAGGAAGGTGCGACAATCGCGCTAATTACTTTGGGCATCATAGACTTCACAATCAAAATGCTTGTTGACATAGAAAGGTAAAGGAATGCCCTAAAATTGCCCATATTCAACGAAATTAGAAATGCTTACGCGTTTCTAGCCTCGTGCTGTTCTTGAACGTCAATCATCCAGAGGACAGCCATTTTTACTTATTTTGACTAGCGTCAACGCGCCTTCTATACACCCTGTGCGGAAAAGATAGGGGGCGCTTTGAAAAACGCGCGTAGCGCCACTAGTGGAGGAGCTGGCGTTCGACAGTGGGACGCGTTCAGCAGCCTGCGGCGCCTTTTCGCGTGCGAGGCTGTGGCGGCAGAAGTGTGCACGAAGGGAATTTTGGTTTGTCGAGCCGATACGTTGAGGGTGACATTGCATGATGGAAGGGGGAGACTTATGAACGACATGTTGCTGTTTTCCGTTTCTTATATATCCCGGAAAATAAATCGAACATATTGTATCAATCACACTGCAGGCTTGCTTCCGACGAGAAACCTAACCCGGCTTCTAGAGGGTGAAACCACCGCCCTTTTTCGCAAAATCAACGAGGCATTGGTATCCAGAAATGAATCTACCACAAAATGATTGAGTTCAGGGTGGAGGATAAAAATCAAGACGATTTAAATCGTGATTTAGGCGACACCAATTTCACTGTGATGACTTTCCCCGAGAAAACCTTTTACACAAAAATTACTTCCCGCAAAGCTAATATCTAAAATACGTCTTTATTCATACTTGTCTATAATTTAAAGTCGTCCGTGTAAATATATGTTGTTTCTAATTAAAAAACAAAAAAAACATCTGGCAAATAAAAACCATAACAAGCTGAACGCGAGCAAAATGCAGTGTTTTTTCTGGGCTAATCGGAGAGGCGAGCTTTGTTTCTATCTTCCACTTCTTTCGTTAATTACGTGGCACCTTATTGCAAACATATGAGAATGCGAAGGAAACAAACAAAAACGTGTATGATTGCGCGCACACATACACAGACCGACAAAGGGAGCGACTGGGAGGGACAGGCACAGAAAGATATAATTCTATGTGTAAGGTTGATCTTACATCGGTCAGTATAAGTGTATACGTTTTGTCTTACACGAGCCTGCCACTTTTTGTATGAACTTATGCCACCATCTTAAGCACTTTAAAACAAAAATATAATTTCATGATCGTTAAACAACTCTAAAACTGTGCTCGAGTTCAAAGACCACACCATTGCGTCGTTGAATTTTTTTTTAAACTTTTAGTGCTGTTGAGTGATATTTAATACTTTGTTTAGAACCGGCCTCAGAAGCAATGGCAACAGTAAAAGCGTCTGCACGAAGCTAATAGAAAACAATTAGGCGGAAAGGAGGGGTTTCCTCGGCATTTTCATTTGTACTTCGGAGATACCTTATTTTGTTTTGCTGAAATATTATAAGAAAGAGTTTGTTTCCATCGTACGTTGATGATGACAGTAAAAAAAAATAGCTGTATGGCACAGCTTGACAAGTCCTTGACCGCCTAGAAGGCATAGTAGCAGCAGCTCGAAGGAAAAAAAAGAAACATTCACAAATCTTAATTACCGCAATTTAACAATGCGTGTTTTAGACATAATATATTTATCCTCGGCTATAACACAAAAATGACCTATTTGCAGACAGAAGGTATATGAAACCCCAAAAGTTTAGTTCATGCTCAGATTCCTGTGTGGACAAAAATTAGTCGAATTTCTCTAAGGGGCAATGTACTGAATTTCAATCCTTTATCTTCAAGTAGGTTAAGTATTTTTGGGAAAGTATGTTTAGTCATTTGTGTGCCATGGTTCTTTCTTGCAGTGAACGCCACCCAACATTTCGCACGACTAGTAGAATACGTGTGAATATTTTTAGAGAGCTGTCCAAGGTTTATCAAAAAGTTTGTACTCCTAATTTGTTCTAGTTTTAGACTAGTGACAAGTCTATAGCTAAATTGAGCATGCATATTGATAACGCGAAACTTCTTAAATAAACTAGCTGGTACAAGTGTATTTTTTTTAAAGATTCGTCGACGTTGTTGTACCCCAGACTAAATTACAATAATTGATGTGGGAGTAAAATAACGAATTCTATAATAATAATACTAATATAACATTTTAAGGTAACATACACCGGTGGCGGTTTTTCGCCCCTACTACTTGTGTCAGCTTAGAAATAAGGAAGTTGACATGACTATACCATGACATTTTCTCGGTAAAAATGTCACTTTTACAATTTCTATTTTGGATGAGTTCAAAACAATATCTCTTGTAATTGTGACTAGCTTATGTTTTGGGCGAAAAAGCACTGCTTTTGTTTTTTCGCTTTGATTTGTAGTGAAATGATACTACTCAATATTTCTAATACAGATAACGCCTGATTTGCCATGTCAAAAAGCACATCGACATTTTCCACAGAAAAAAATAAAGATAAACTAGTGCCGTCGGCATAATTAATGAATGTTGCATCAGGGTTAATATTCACAATATCAATAACGTGAATATTGAAAGAGGAACGGACCTAATATACTTCCCTGAGGAACACCAGAAAGAATACGCTTCAAACTTGACTAATGTTCATCAACACAAGCAATTACAACAAATAAAGCTTTAAAAATATCTATCTATCAAGTTTTTTGTTTTTTTAGTTTTAGTATGACAGTGGTTTGTATGAAGAAAACAGTTTTTAATTACTCTGCACCTTGATATTATTAAATTTACAGTGAATCCTTCTTTTACACTGTTTTCAATAATTGGGCGGATTGAAGAATCCATTTCCCGTGCTTAAAACGACTAGTAAAAGGGAAATGAGTTTTTTTTTATGATCTAAATACTGTATCCGAAGTGCCCCCCCACCTCCCCCCCCCCCCCCCCCCCCCCAAAAAAAAAAAAACCCAAAAAACTACTTTTTTTTTTTTTTGGTTTTACCGCAACAATAATTTAGGCATCGCCGAACGCTCATTTTCCACCCAAAGGTGGCGCTAGAGGTTCGAACCAGATGTCAAAGTGTTCGGCCCGAACGGAGTTCTTTTTCAAAAGTTATAAGTGATTTTCTGAAAATTTCAATGAAAAATTTAGCCCATTTTTGCCCGTTTTTGGTTTCTTGTTGCCATACAGCCCCATGTATTCGAGGTCCCCGTCGGCCGCAATCTTTCTATTGATTTTTTTTTTTTTTTGAAAATCACTTTTAGTTATTGAATAAAGTATCGGATCGAATTGAAACTTCGGCATTATGGTTCGGACCTCTAACGCTACCTTTGGGCAGAGCATGAGCGCTTTGAAATGCCTAGTTTGTTTTTGCATTGGAAAAATACCTGTAAAATTTTTGCTACACCCTGCGCATCTGATTTATATATGATTTAAACTTAAATAATAAAAATGATTTATTTAATGTCTTAAAATTATAATTTTTTGGCTTTTTATTTTTATTGAGACGTACTCAGTTATATTGCACTCATTTGATCAAAAACTTCCGCCATTTTGTTTTGCAGTCACCTACTGCCTACAGGCAACCCGATATTTAAAGAAAGGCGATTTTCCGCGTCCGAAAGGACGTGGAAATCGCCTTTCTTGCATTATGGCACCATACAGAATGACTCCGCAAATTACGCAGTGCACTTTGGCTACGCCGGTTCAAGGTAACAGATCAAAACGGAATTAAAAAAAAAACTGCCAACGCACACTTGGACGTAGGAACAGTAATGGTTATAAATTGCCACAGTATTAAAACTAATATGGTTAAATAGCTTCAAACATCTCAACGTGTGATTGTCTTAGCGACAGAGAGTTGGATATGCCACTGTGGTTTCAAGTGAAGTGTTTCCAGATAATTATTCGGTATACACAGGAAAGACAGAAGCCTCCATGGTGGAAGTGTTTTCATTCTTGTGGATAAGAATATTCCTACCACGCCAACACTCATCCCGGGTATTAACATAGATAAAGTGTGGTGCCAAATGTCCGTTGATGGTGAACATATTGCAGTAGGATTGTTTTTATCGTCCCCCAAACGAGGGCAACGGTACCTTAGAAGAACTAACAGATATCATCTTTGAGGCCTCTAAGGGATATGTTCTTTTGGGTAGAGATCTTAATCTCCTCAATTTGATGTGGGAGAATGGCAAGGCCCATGGCACGGGAAGCTACCTTCATACTAAATTTAATGCCATTCTAGAAATGTTCGATTTAACGCAATATCTCTCAGAGGGAACACGTATTTCCCGAAGGAAAAATCCATCAATGTAACCCTGTTTGGCAGTCAATGTTTTCTAGTGGACCGCTGACTGTGCCTGACTGTACGTCAAGCATGTCTGATTGGCCAACAAGTTAGTCTGACCGACAGTCAAACTCCAGTCAGACCCCGTTTGTCGGCTTTCTGGCGGTTTCCTGGTGGCAGTCGGCCGCTGCGAAATGCCATCAGGATGTCTTGGTGGTGATTCTGACCGTACATCGATTGTCTCTGACTGTACGTCAGAAAGCTTTGACGTGCAGACAGACGTACGGTCAAAGGACGTAAGGTTCGTTCGGATACCACTATTTCGTCAAATCTATGAATACGAAAAGTAATCTATGCACGAGAAAACGATTTTGGGACGTGAGCCCATAAAACCGCTGACGTTAGAGATATGACACGCAACCGACCGACAACCTTGATCAGAAGCCCGCCGAAGCGCCGAACACGACACTTCGCACTTCGCTTCGCCCATAGAGGCTTCGCCGAGCTTTCATGAACGATCGCTCTCGACTCGTTTTGTTTGCCCGCTCGCTCCAACCTGTCGATCCTGCCCGGGCTCTACAATGTCTTATGTTTTAGTAGAATTTCTACTCGACAAAACCCAGCATGTTGTGAGTTCCGACGATGTAAGGGACTTTAGCGGTGTAGTTGAAGACGACAGGGTGTACCAGGTCTACTGGGCCGGTGATGCGCGAACAAAAGGATCGTTGTACGACGCGAAAGTACTCTACATGGCAGGTGAGTAGAACTGAAGTACGGCGAGTGATGTACGAGCGCTTTGCATAACATGCTGACGGCGTAACTGCATTTGCAGCCAAAGCATTTCGTATACAACAAATACTCAAATCGAGTGTCCCTAACGGTGGCGTAGCATAGCGGTTAAGGTGTCCGATTTGTACGCATGTGGTCGCGAGTTCGATGCGCGGTGGTGCTGCTTGTTTTTTTTTTTTTTTTTTCTCGAACATTTTGTTTCATCGAGGCATTTGGCGATATTTATGAGTGCGTATAGCTTTACTCTTATATAAATGCTGCCCTTGTTGATGAAATTCCCTTGGCAGTGGCAGTAAGACGTCATCTGATGGACCATCAGATGACGTCTGATGGTCCATCACGTTCCACCAACGCAGCTGACTGGCAGTCAGTGTCCCAAATTACGTAGCTTGATGGAATTTTCAATAGGGTTGAAATATTTTAGATCTTTTACTTTGCAATTTACCGGGAGCGATTAACAACGTTTTGGGTAATGCTTGGTATTTCAGATCATGGGGTGGTGACGGCAGCGCTAGCTCACCCAAAGGTTCATAAAAAGAAGTGCCAAGTAAGGAGAGTGTTTTATTACGACAAAGGAAACTATGATGCCAAAGGAAATGAACTAGTTGGTTTCCTACCTTATTTCTTAAAGCAAGCAGATGATATTGGCATTAATGGGCTCTGGAACATCTTTAAACTCAAAGTTCACGAGCTAGTTGACAATTCCGTTCCCTCTGGAATACACTCTTCTAGAATTAAAAACAAACCTTTGGGTGATGAAAGAGGTTAAGCAGATAATAAAGCGAAAACGAAGAGCTTATCTACGATTCAGAGACAACGGGGGAGCAGCCAAAAGGTCGATCTTAGAAAAAAGTGACACCCTTTTTAAAACGGCAGTTAAGGGAGCAAAATAAAAGTACTACGAAGAGTTTGACGCAAAACTAAAAGTGCACCCTAAGGAGTTTTCAAAAGCAGTTAAGGTAAATAAGAAGGACGATACTATGTTCCTCCACTTCTAGTAAACTGACAGCTGATAGTGGACAAGGAAAACAAAGCTACGTGTCTAAATAATTATTTTGAATCTGTTTTTTTTTTTTTTTGGTTGCCCTAATGTGCGATTTGTAAGGGAACATGTCATTTCACCCGGAGAGATTACGTACAGCGGTATGGCTTTATTACTAAGAGATATCGATATAAAAAAATCATCCGGGCCTGATAATATTTCTTTTTATACTGAAAAATTGTTCCTTGGAGATGGCAAACGATTTATGTGGGTTTTTCAACAAATCATTAAGGAATCAAAAGCCCCCAACAGACTGGAAAATCGCAAATGTAGTGCCAATACACAAATCAGGACCCAAAAACTGCGTGGAAAATTACCGACCTATTTCTTTAACGTGCATATGCCGCGAGCTTGTGGAGTATACGTGATTTATAGTAATCTCACCTGACCATAGATAATTTTCTAATTTTCTTATCCGAGATCAGCATGGGTTTCACTCTAGAGTATCCTCTGTCACTGTGCTTGTTGATGTTTTTTTTCACGTTTTGGCGGGTGCCATGGGTACTGGAAATGAAATAGACTGTTTTTAGACTTCAAAACAGCCTTTGATCTCGTAAACCATTAATTGTTAATTTACAAAGTTACCTTACTTGCTATTAATCATAATATTTTAGGTTGGCTCCAGGATTACCTGAGAAAACGAAAGCAGTGCGTTGTGCCAAATGGTATAAAGTCCGATTACGTTGATGTTACATCTGGTGTTCTCCGGGGTTCTGTTCTGGTCTTGCGGGTATATGAAATGGAATACGATCAAATATAAGGCTATTTACAGACGACTGCATTATTTATAAGAAAATTAAAGATTCGAATGATGTAAATTTCTTACAGGCTGATCTTGACAAACTTTTAATGTGGTGCAACAATTAGAAAATGAATCTGAACGCTTAAAGTTTGTTCACGTGAGATGTACTATCGTGGACACTGTTAGCTATAACACGGCAGCGGCGGCCATCCCGTACCCCCAGCGCCTCATAGCAGGCGCCGTCCGAAATCCCGCGCATGCGCCGTGTGGCGGACTCGCTCTTCCCGCCTGCGAGCACACCCTCGCTTTGTCGTCTGCTAGGCACGGAGCAGACGACGCCACAGCGCTTGCCAATTTTCCTGAACAGGGTTCAGCAAACCACCGCGTAAGTGGTGTCCACGGTTGATTCCCTGACTCCGCTGGCTAAGGATAATCATCGCCACTAATTGTAATATCACGGTAGACTACTTTTTTTTTTTTTAATGGGACAAACTTGCAGTTATACTCCGTTTCACTTTAGGTCTAAGCGCGGCGGATGCTACGAGACGATAGGGCCAACCGAAAGCGACAAAAGCTCACTTTTTGCACCTTATTGTGTCCCCCGGTGATGCACTCCGTGACATTGCACCTTTGCCGCTATTTGATTGGCTATGTCGTTTTGTAGCGTACGCTGCATTCGGACTTTAGGTGAAACGGAGTATAAGTCTATTTCTGTATCACACCTGCTGCGCTCACACTGGTTTGCGAGCGCATATTGTGAAAGATGCATTGCGAAATCCTGTTTCTGAAAAAAAAACAAAAAACGTAGACAGGGTTAATGCCTCATTGACTGCAATCTCCCCCAATCAAAATCGCCGGTTTAAAATGAGTTTGAGACCAGTTTGTTAGGGCCAGGGTCCCAGACGAGCAGCACTGTGGCATCGCACTGCTCTGCGCCTAGCAGACGACAAAGCGAGGGTGTGCTCGCAAACGGGAAGAGCGAGTCCGCCACACGGCGCATGCGCGGAGTTTCGGACGGCACCTGCTATGAGGCGCTGAGGGTACGGGACGGCCGCCGCTGCGGTGTTATAGCTAACAGTGTCCACGATAGTACTCGAAATAAAAACTTCATTGGCTCAACCTACATAATAACAACCGCAATAATTCAGGCTAACTCAAACGTAAAATGCTTGGGTGTCATTCTGTTTTGCGATATAACTTGGAAATCTCATGTGGGAATGATAACTCTAAAGGCTGTACGCATGCCAAATTTTATACGACGAAATTTTCGACAGGGTTCATGCAAAATTAGAGAAACTTCGTACTTTACGTTTATTCGCCCTTTTATTGAAAATGCAGCAGTTGGTGTGGGATCCCCATCACAAAAACTTCATAGAAAAACTAAAAAATACAAAATCAATGTGCTAGATTTGTTTTGAACGATTACCAACACGGGGCGAGTGTCACCACTATGAAGGTTAGTTTATAAAGGGAATCACTAATTGAACGGCAAAAAATGTTTCGGTTCAAATGTTTACATTATATTTAACAATCGCCCTCTAATCAGTGGAGAAATGTTTTTAGAGAAACTTTCTTATATATTGTCACGGGTGGTGACCAAAAACAATAGATAAACAGGAAGAAATAAACGTTTAATGTGGCGAACTTGTGCCAAAAATAAACGGGTACAAAAGATAATAACAGAGCGTCGCGGGCGTCGAAGTCGGCGTAGCAGCAGAGTCGAACGCTGGGGTGAAACTGACTCCGGCTTGCCACGCGGAGCCGCTTTTGTACACACGTTGGCTTCTGGAGCATTCGACGTGGAAGGTTCGGCGCGTAGTACATTCTAATCTCGAATCAGCAAGATGGCTCTCGAATTTACCAGAATACTAGTCTGCAGGAATAAACAAAAAGATGCGCCGCTCCCAGGAATCGAACCCTGTCCGTGGGAGGCAAGAGCGATAACCGTTAGGCCACGGCCGCGCTGCCTACTTGGCGCGCGGCAATATTAGGAATGGCAGACCACCAGAACAAAATTCGACCCTACTTTTGCCCAATTTATGTTTTTGCGTTTTTTTTTTGTTTTTTTTTCTTCTTTTTCTCGAAAACGATAGAAGAATGGAAAAGTTTGGCTACTGAAGGATGTGTTTGACATTTATTCAAGTTCGTTTGTGTTTCGATGTTTTTGTTAGAAATTAATGTATTTCATGTACTCACTTCTGCTATTATGCCGAGCAGTGATGTAGGCCTCTATGTAAATAACTATAAATCGCTTTTTGCACCGTTCGAATCGCCTTTTTGCACCATTCGCCGTTCGCACCGTTCAAAATCGCCTTTTTGAACCATTCGAATCTTTCTTCGTGAACTCCAGACTGCAGCCATACTGGTGCAGAAAGATCATCAACACGTACGATGGGGAAGAAACGTCTTTGGAGGGCATCCCGCCAACGGAATGGGCGCTGCGTACCCGCGAGTGTGGGCTGGTTTTTCAGTTCGTCCCATCGGCGCTAACAATTGTAGCGTTACTGGCACAAAAACGAGCACAGCGCGCAAACCGGCAATGTAGATATGTCGGCCGTGCCCCGCTGCCCCACAAAACAACAGTGAGTTGAAAAACCATCAAACTTTGTCCCCACGAGTAGCTCATGCTATCAACGCAGCGCAACCGCACCGCTTCGACTTCAATGCATAACAATGTACGCGGAGTAAATTCGTTTTGCTCGTGTTCTCACTGCCTATCTTCGGTAACGGCCGCACGGCAGCGCACAGGTCGCGTTGCACGGAGTGGATAGGTCGCGAAAGTGGAGAATTGCCCCAGAGCATGTATAGGGGGCGCAGCAGTCAGCCGCTGTCAGCGCCCCTGGTAGCCAAAAAGGGAAACTTTGAGTAGTACGCGTTGTCGCTGCTTCCATTTAATTAGCAGCTACTGTCATTTCGCGGTTGCTGCTTCTTACCCCAGGGTTGCGTGCAGGGGGGGTAGAGGTCAGCCGCTAATCAGCGCCACTAGTGGCCGAAAATGACAACTTTGAGTACCGTATTTTCCTACAGTCCCCGGACTATACCTGTTTAAAAGTGGAAAGTTTAGGCTGTGCGGACTATCTACGCGTACGGACTGTACAGGAATTTTGTTTTCAAGATGGTTAATTTTGACGAGACATTACGGATTTTGTGAATTAAAGAGTATGCTAATGATTATTTATGTATAATACGAGCATCTTTGTCAGCTAAAAAAGCAGCCACTGTCAAGGTGTTCCGTGCATGACAAGATTTTCGTGTCGACTAAGCACCAGGTGCGGACTATGCACGGCGTGTGGACTATGTGCACCGTGTGTGGGACTATACCTAAGCAAAAACTTTTTTTCTTTTTTGCCTAAATTGGTTTTTGCGAACTATACATCGGGTGCGGACTAGAGCCCGGAAGATACGGTAGTGCGTGTGCCATCGCTGCTTCCACCTCCCTCTTAGCGGGTGCCGGCGTTTCGAGGCCGCTACTGCATATATGGACCCAGGGCAGTGGTCCGGGGAAACAGCACTCGGCCACTTGTCAGCGCCGCCGGCTGCCAAAAAAGGCAACTTATGCCACCGTGATCATGCCTCATTGTTCCGGAAATTCCGGACTATATGGCGCTGCCGGTACAACTATATTGCACGGTCTTTATACTTTAGCAAGCACCGTCTCCGTCGCGCATACGCCATCGATACTGTCGATTGCAACTCTCGAAATCCACGTATACTGTCAGTCGCACAAGAGTTGCACCGGTGGCGGTGACTGGCGTGGCCAACACTGAATCTTGATGTGAAACAAACAAAAGGCGATCACAGCAGGATGTCTTAGCAAACCGTTGTCGAATGCCTGATACTTCCGGGCGCACACCTTAAAGCACTTCAAATATCCCTGCAAGAACTACCTCTGGCATTTTTTTTCGTTTTTTATGACACGCGTAGCTTTTGACATTGTATTAATGCCAACTTTTTTATTGAACTTTCTTATCGTCGCTTCTATATTGGTTCGAAAGGAGTTGGAAAGTACACCACTAAGGAGGCGTCAAGATGTTTGTGGACACTGAAAATAAACGAGTTAATTAATTATTCGACTCCTGGAAGTGCATGCGAACACAGGCATCCGATAGTGCCTGTGTATCGTGCTACCAGGGCACGATGCGCCAAAAACTACCCAACAGGCTTGCTCTATGTCTTCGTGCACGCCTTACTAAGCGCGCAGTTCACCAGCGAGGACAAGTCATCGGGATTGCAAGCATCAAAACACGTCGTGGTCATGCCAGACACCACGTGGAAAGGAACCAAAAGGGGGATCGAGCCACACAAAGATATTGCTTCATCTCTCTCTGAAATTGTGAAATGACGCATAGATTATGCGCAGCCCCCCATTACTTGGTCTTATCGCTTCCGGAGTGAAGCCGCTCGATTAGTTCCGAGTTCGCGCCGAGCACTGACGCAGCACTCGCGTGGAAAGCGCTTCGATCCGACTATGACCAACTAATGGCGGCCGCACATAATCTGTGCCGCATTTCGAAAAGTGACTATATCTCACAAGTTACCCACGAGAATTGTGTGCAGTTCTGGCAAAGACTCGCGCGAAAGCATACCGTCACTGACAGCTTTCAAAACGAGGGGCGTGGACTGTGGAGAAAACATCTTATTATCGCTCTTCATTGCAGGATTAGCCTATAAGAACGCCAACCAAAGAGTCACATTTAACACGTCCGTGTCTGTAGTAACCTAACTAAATACTCACGTGTTCTTTTTTTTAGAACAGAATGTGTTAAAGGCTTGATCTTATACGAAAAGCGTTGCGCTTGAGCATATCGAAGAACCGTTACGCGCAGGTCAAGGTAACATGAAACGCATACATAACCAAAGCAGGCAATGTATAATCATAGATATCATATAGAAGTTCATAGTTTATCGTAATTCGCTAGATTTATGAAGCAGCGTAGCGGGAATCGAACCCCGGACCGTGCGATCCGCAACCGGGCGCCATCGCTCGGCGCCACGCGAGAAGGGGAACGGAAAGTGGGAAAGCTCCCCGTAACCGAGCGCAACCAATCATATAACGCCCGAACATGCAGGAATCATGCGGTGTTCCTCGGGTTGATTCGAATGATCGAGACAAGTATTCTTCGTCTTCACTCCCACGCAGCCGGCGGCCATGTCCGGCCTGACAGAACTGTCCAAGGACGAGGCGGCCGAACGCCTGGCCCGCAACTGGAAGGCCATGTGTCCTCCGCTCCCCTCCAGCCACGGGCCGGCGCTGCTGGACAACAGCAACAACAACGTGGACGACGCTCTGACGAGCCTCCACTGGCTCCAGAACCTCAACATCATGACCAGGCTAGGGGCCCCCACGCCGCCGACGCCGCCCGCGAGTCCGCCCGGATGCGGGACAGCGTGCGGGACCCCGTCCTCGTCCGGTCACCGGACGGCGATGCACGGCGCTGGACACACTCCTACGGCCCTCTCGAGGTGAGGGCTTTACACCGCCAATAGACGGTGTGGACGCATTATAATTTTTTTTTCCCTAGGGGGTGCAGTTCACCTATTTGCTCCGTCCTGTTATGGGGTGTACACACAGGATATACAAGAAAAAAGGGAGCGCCACTTAGTCTTTTCGTGGAGCAAGGCGTTGCCACCACCATTAGTCCCCTGGGGGACTAACGGGACGGAAGCAATTGTTGCGCCTTTTCCGTTAGTCTATCAAGGTTGGGCCCGCAGGACTATACTTCGTTTTAGATTCCGCCCGAGCGCAGCCAAAGGCTGAGGGACGGTTCGCAACTTCGAGAAGAGCATTCCTACGCACCACAAAGTAGTTCACAAAAGTAATTTATTTCAAAATAACTGTTTTGTGCGTAAACAGTGCACAATATTCCAGATATGTACTGCTGATAATGATCTGCAACTAAAGGAATCAAATCTCTGAAGTTTATTTTTTTGCAATGATTTCGGGTAGGCGTTTATTAAACAATGATGTCAACCAGCGCCTGGTGCTGGTTTGCTACATTGTGAAATGAACGGAAGCGAAAATCATAAAGATAGAAGAGAGAAAGGTAAACAGAAAAAGATAGAAGAGACAAAGCTAAACAGAAAAAGATAGAGGGAGAAAACACACAAAACCAAAATATTAATAAACTTAAAAAAAAAAAAAAACTAACGAAAATGTTTATGTTTCTATTACTGTATGTACGAGCTCGTAAATGCATGTGGTTTGGTGAAAACATGTATATCCGCTGGCAACACGGCTGCAGCGCTCGGTTCTTCTGCATGATCTCGTACCCCTAATGGCCGAATCATGTGCTTCGCTGCTTTCCTCACCGAGTCGCTTCAAAACGCCCTTTCGCGAAGGCACATTTGGCCGTCAGGCGCGAAAGGTCGTGATGAATGTCTACTTTCAAATTCGGTTCCGTTCAAATTCAAATTCAAATTCCGCGTCGTACCGCGAATGCGTTGTAAACAAGCAAAGCGTCCGGGCCAGTGCAATTCAGATACGCGGCGAAATCAGGGCACCCCTTTACCTGCCGATCGCATTGAACGCCGAGATGCTGGTGGAAAGGACTGCGCCTCGAGCCCTGGTAGGGCCAAACAATACAAGGAAACATCAACGGCCGGGTCATCGGGGACCTTGCAACGTGTACTTACATCTCGAAACTATGCCGAACAGGTGGAAAGCTAGGACACAGATGCCAGTGGCCAGCCTACGTACTGACATCCCCTGTGACTAAGTTTCAGAACGTGAAAGGGCACTTTTTAAAACTGTAGCAGCCGATATCGTTGATACACCCGTAGCAGACGAAATACTCGCCGAGTGTGGGTGGCGCGGGCGACCAGCGGCGCAGCGGAGTGATACAAAAGTGCAGGCGAGATCGCGTGACCTACTGCCTGCGTGTGATTGGCTCCGGCCACACGTAGCTTTGGCTGCGCTCGGACGGAAGCTGAAACGGAGTATAGTCATTGCACGCTTGCATTTAGACCCCGGGGAATAACCTTTGCCCTATTGCATTTAGAACCTTAGGTCTAAATTTTGCGCCCTTGTATTTAGGCCCCAAGGACTAAATGTTACTTCTTTACGTTTGGTCCTCAGTCACTATATTTTGTACCCTTGCTTTTAGTCCTGCTGGACTAAAAGTTGTACCCTACTAAAGAAATGTGCCTCGCCCAGGCCTACTGGTTGCCCAGTGCACTGCACTGTCGGTGTACTGCGATCTCAGAAATAAAATGTTGCAGTTCAAGTCAAAGCGTATAGCTTTATTGTTTCGTATAAATACACAACAGATTCAAGGAGAGCAGAAGTCCAATTTTCTAATCGGCAGAACCCTCGTTGAGGTCGAATTCCGAAGAATGAATTTGTGTTGATGATGCCTTAGACACTGCGACGTCTGATCAAACCGTTCGTGGTTCAAACACCTTTTTTTTAGGGCCACCGACAGCACCGTTCCTGTTCGCGGGTAATTTTATTTATTAGTAGCATTAACAGTAACATTACCTAAACGCTCGACAAACGTATGAGAGATAACACTTATAATAAAATAAAAAGTAGGCGGCCTAAGTGCTACAACGGTTCACATAAAGCATGCGTTTTATTGGCAGCGGGCTGGTGCTCAATCCATATTTTCAAAGTGACGGCACGAGCTCCCGATAGCAACGCGAAGAGCGTACGCTACTGTACTAAGTTTCATACTTACAACTACTAAATATGAAACCTAGTAGTTGCATACTCAGTTTCATACTTAGTATACAACGCTGTCAAAGCTACTGGCGCGAACGCGTAGCTTTATATATGGTTTCGATTTCGCGAGAGCACGTGCAAATGATCTGCGAGATCATACGCTTTGCTCGCGCCAGAATCTTTTGTAGCGTTCACACTCAACGTTTTACATCTAGGTTAGTTGACAGGCTTCTGAAGACGCCTGACGCCTTTTTTGGCGCGTCCGCTGAGTGGCGCTTGCTACACTGTCAGCCATGTCAGCCCAGAGCCGTTTATGCTGAAAGACTTTGGCCTTATTCTTAATGAGATTTTGACAGCCTGGCAACCACAGCAGCGTAGTCTGACAACCGGGGGATGACTACTTCCGTCTGCCATTTTGTGGCTTTGACTCGAACTCTATGCGATCTCTCAGGAATAAACAAGACAAAGAAGTAACGCCATTTAGTGTTATCGCGAAATCTGCTGGTTCTAGCGGGCAACAAGCACCTATTGCCCAAACTCTCAGTATAAACGACTTTTTGTCAGCCCGCCCTATGGACAGACGGGTAAGAACCCCTGAAATGTTGGATGCACATTACCGGCTTAGCGGCGTTATATAGAAAGTGATTTTATCGTGGTTCTTAAGGTAAACGTAAGGTAAAGTAACTGATTAAGTTTTTGGATAAATACAATATAATCACTCCGTCACAGTTTGGGTTTCGTAACAACCGATCTACGGAACTCGCTCTCCTAGCTGGAGCAAAAAGAATATATTTTGCAAAGTTTTGAGGATAAAAAAATTACCCTTGGGATTTTTATTGATTTCACCAAAGCATTTGATTATTTACATCATAGACTGCTCATAAAAAAAAAAAAAAACTAGAAAAGTACGGGCTCCGTGGAACCGCGTCAGCTCTCATTTCGTCATGCCTTGCTCATCGTAAACAGTAGGTTTAAATTAACGGTTATTCTTCTGACATTAAATCAATCGTATCCGGTATCCTACAAGGCAGCATTCTGGGCCCTTTTTTGCTTAATTTATATATTAATGACAGTGTCAATTTAAATAAAAGTACAAAATTTGTGATTTACGCTGAAGATACAAGTCCATTTTTTTTAAAGGAGACTGCTGTCTTGGACTAGCAAATAGGGGTAATCAAACTCTCCATAAGCTGGGTAGCTGAAGTCACTCTAACGCGCTAAAAATAAACGTGAACAAAACCAAGGCTGTTTTGTTTCAACCAAAAAATAAAAATGCCTCTATCACAACAGATATTGTGTTGGATACGACCAAAATTGAGGTTTTGACTCGCTTCAAAACGCTTGGTATATTATAGTCACGGAACGAATGACGTGGGTTGACCATGTAAGTATATTTTGGTAAAGTTGTCACGGTTCGTTGGCATATTATGCCGTCATCGCTCCATTCTGCCAGCAAGTGTGAAATTATTCATCTACAACTCTTCATTTCTCTCGCATGTGCACTATACTGTCATATTGTCTGGGAAAATACTACTAATGCAAATTTAAATAAGATACTTGTGCTCCAGAAGAAAATAGTACTAATTAGAAGTAATGTTCCATATGATCACCCTAGCAGATTTCTTTTCGAACGTTTGAATGTATTGCATGTGTATAGTTTATATAAATACCGTTTATGCCTAAGTTACAAGTCCGAAGTCATGAAAAATATGTCATCTTGTCAACCTAGCGTCTCTGACGAGTATATATCCAATATATTCAGCTCGCAACATAGAAAACTGGAAAGTGCCAAATTGTAGAACTACTTACGGTGAGCAGATATTATCGAATGTATTACCCAACCTACTTAATTATCTGAACACTCAAAATATTGAACTTTTAACATAAACTCCGAAAGAAATTCGATCTTTTTTTAAGCGTGGAATTTGATGACTTTGATCGATCAGTGTTCTAGTGTCCTGACGTATGTATAGTTATTATGTCTGTTCGCCATAAGCTTATAATTTATCATAACTTATATAACAGTGCTTAATCATGCTCTCTATATCTCTGAATACGTGTGCTTTTGTTGTGATAATCATACTAACTTTTTATTGAATTGTTAGAGTTGGAACTTGCTATATTCTGCATGTTATTGATACATTTCGCTATTTGTGTTATTGAGCTTGTTTTTTTTTTGTTTTTTTTTTTTTACTTTGTGTTTTTTGTGAGCTGCCACTGCTGCTGATTGTAGGGAGGGGGCCGAGGACTCGTCAAGCTGCATTTTTGCAGCTTTTTTTTCTCGGTCTCCTTCCATCATGGATGTGATGGAGAAATAAACATTTATTTATTTATTTATTTATTTACCTCATTCTGCGCAATACTTGACGCAGAATGGGCGTCATTCAAGAAATGTCCTTATCCGTTGCACGTAGAGGAGGCGTTGACGCTGGTGACGCTAGGAACGCTATCCGCCCTTACCTGCTCGCGTGCCGGCAACACAGAAGAACCGTTTTCGAACGCCGCCCTTCCGTGAAGCTTGTCAACTAATAGATCTAAGAACTTAGGTTGCACTAGCGCTCTTAACTGTCATTAAGCCAACGACAGTGGACTCAATCGCGGTCGGCTGGAGTTACACGGCGGCGCCAACTGTCATCAAGCCGCTAATGATGATTGAGCTCAACTGAGCTCGGCTACCTCACTGAAAGGGATTCGCCCCAATCAGCCCCAAAGAGCTAAAGATGGCGGCGTCCGCCACATCGCCGCCGATAACCAGCACCGGCGAAGCACTCTTTTTCCTTAAATTTGCTACACGGGCCACGGTATACAATAGGGGGGGGGGGGGGGTTCAGAGAAAAGAGTGCAGTCCAGCGTCGTGCAGGAACTGCAGGAGTGACTTGTAGTACTTGTCGTCATTCACCCATTGGGTGTATAGCTATCGTGTGGGTGACAGCGCCGCTAGCGGAGGAGCTGGCGTTCGACCGTGAGGCGCGTTCAGCAGCCTGCGGCGCCTTTTCGCGTGCCAAGCTGTGGCGGCGGAAGCGCGCACGGGCGAAACTTTTGCTTTTTGAGCCGATACGTTGAGGGTGACGTTGCATGAATGCTGGGGCAGACCTAAGAAGGGCATTTAGCTCTTCTCCTGTTCTTATATATTGAGTTTTAGTCGTTATTCGGGGGAATTTCTCTAGTTGCGCCCAAAAAAGGAGTTGGAGCAATTTTCCGAAAAGCAAGACGGCCGCCACCATAATTGCTTTGAGTGGGAAATTTATTTCGCTCGTCGCTGTAAACGTAGGACTGCTGGAACAATGATATTGGAGGCGAGTGAGATGTCCACTAAGTTTGTGCACGAAGTGTGCCAAGTTTCATTAAGACAGCAGGTGTGAAAGTTGTTTCTAACGAATAAAGAAATAAAGCTGTACGGTATATCCAATATTGGACCGAAATGTGGTGTTATAGCGGGCTGTGCAAAGTGCAGATTTGGGCACACAGGTGCTTGGACTTGACAGTAACATGACACAGCACTTATTATACAAAAAAAAAAAGGTGGCATTGGGAAACCAGGTGAAAATTTGGTTTGGGCAGCGTAACTCAATGGGAACCGGTTTTGACCATGAAAACGCTGTCAAGAGAATATCACTGGTCGGGGGAGGTGGAGACTTTAGAGGTAGGAAGGGACTAGTAGACTGCACCTCCAATTGAAACAATTTTACGAAAGGTGGTTCCAAAGCCGAGAAAACGAAGTTGTCGGCCAACACACGGTTTGCCCGCCAAGGGCTTTTGCGGTCAGCTGTTGTGTAATAACGTGTTGTGCGAGGTGCTGATTTTCGGCCCACAGGTACTTTGACATGACCGTCACTTGGCACAACACTTATTATAACAAAAATAGTTGGCATAGCGAAACCAGGTGGAAATTTAGTTTGGGCGGCGTAATTAAATGGGAACTGGCTTTGACCGTCAAAGGCTGCCAGAAAATACCACTCATCGTGGGAGGTGCACACTTTACAGGTAGGAAGGGACCAGTGGACGGTACTTCCAGTTCGAACCACTTTGTGTTAGGTGGCTCTAAAGCCGAGAAAAAATAATGTTGTCTAAAGAACTCTGGGTGTCAGCGTTTCCACATCTAAAAGGAGGCTGATCAAGAAAGAAAGCACACCACATAAACTTCCATACTCAAACGCCGATTCTCCAGTGATTCCGAGTTTCATGGTTGTTTTCTTTAGATATATATTTGTCACTTTTTTACCGTTCAAATCTTTCTTCATGAAGTACAGATTGCGTGCCATATTTGTCGGGAAATATCATCGACACGTAAGATGAGGACGAAACTTCTTTGGAGGGCATTCCTCCAACGAAATTGGCACTGCATACCCGCGAGTGTGGGATGGCATTTCAGTTCGTCCCATCGGCGCCGACACATGTAGGCGTTACTGGTACGAAAACAAACGCAGAGCGCCAAACGGCAGTGTAGAATATGTCAGCCGTGCCGACACAGCGGCAGACATGATCGGGACACCAAATTTCTCGAGTCGTACGGCACGGCTCCATCGTTGTCGCTGTCCCACAAAACATCGGCGAGGTGAAAAACTGTGAAACTTTGTCTCCACGAGATACGACGCATAACCATTGAAGCACTTAATGACGCAGCACAGGCAGCACTTCATGCTGTGAACCCAGCGCAACAGCACCACTCCGACTTCAACGCGTACCAACGTACGCGGCGTGGTTTTGGTTTCGTTTTCTCTGGGGTGCTCACTGCCTACCTTCGGTACCGGCCGCGCGGCGGCGCGCCAGTCGCGTCGCACGGAAAGTATCTTCTCACTGGTGGTCTTGGTCCCGGAGCAGAGCCACAGCAGATGATGGGTATCTGCCGTAGCCACAGGGGCCGGACACTTAGGGCAGGTTCCCGGGTCCGCAGGTGTGTGTCCCCAGGTAACGAAAGGTGCTAGGGCCGCCCCAGCCCGAAGCCTTCGGAGAGAAACTTCCTCCACCCGAGAAAGGTTACGGGGAAGCGCGTCCCGTCTGAGGATTTTTTTCTGTGTCATGGGGTCGGAACGGGCATCAGAAGGGAGGGAAGCGGGTGGAAGTTCAAGTAAGGGCTGAGTGTGGTGGGCATGGTGGTCAGCCAAGCGGTTTGAATGGTCCTGGCTATGACCCTGCACCCAGTGAACTTTTATGTTGATGGTTGTCTTCTGGTGTAGTATGTGTATCTGCTGACATATTTGTAGCGTCTGGATAACTTGTTTCAGATGCTTAATTGAATTTAGCGAGTCAGTGTAGATGTGAACTTCCTTGATGTCTGGCAGACTGGTGACAGGTTTGATTGCGTCGTGTATGGCAAAGGAGTCTGGTGTGTCCGACTTGTAGTTACAGGTGGCTTGAATCCCGGGGTGTGATCCATGGGCTCACGAAAGCGACCCGTCCTCCCCGCGGCAGAAGTGCCGCGTCCGTGTATACCACGCATTGGCCCTGAGGAATGCTGGTTTCAGGGGTTGGAGCTGGCTGGTCACTTCGGCGAAGCTTCGTTTTCTTGTTAGTGCTGATATTGGGATGTCGTCCAGTGTCGCAGTCAGGGGAGGCCCTCCGTAGAAGTAGGAATGAAGAGCTGCTGCCGCCGGAATGTGCTTGCGTTTGAGTATTCTTGCTTGTTCGCGCTGGTTCACCAGTTCTGTGAGAGTATTGAGCTGAGCGTGCTCTTGCAGAGTTGGAATCGGGGTAAGAGGAGGGAGTGCCGTGGTCGCTCTTTTATTATACGAAAGATTCGGAGAAGTATCTAGAAAGTATCGTAGCAGAAAATATTGTCGGAAGAGGTATGATTCGGGGCCAGAGCTGCTGTATAACGATCACGGCACTTTGCGGAAGCCAAAGCTCGGAGAGGGTGGCCATTGTCACATCGGTGCCGATAAGATTTTCCTTAGTATATCTTGCATGAATTCGCGCGAAACGCCCTAATTGTCTTTTTTCCTCTAAAAAAAAAAAGTTTGCTTTATTTTGTTTTAGACGTTTATAATGCATGAAACGTGCGCATATACTCATTTGCATCCCTTTGTAAAAAAAAAAAAAGGGTTATGTGACATCAATTTTGGTTGTGTTTCGATTTCAACTGTGTCCCGCGACACGGAGCTCAACTGGGTTGGCTAGGCATATATGTACCGTGTAACGCAGGACAATTTAGTTGAGCTCAATGTCTGTTGGGAGACAAGAGAGGAAGAACGTAGAGACAGGACAGAGCGCTCTATCCTGTCTCTACGTTCTTCCTCCCTTGTCTTTGCGCTAATTTTACCAAGATGTTTAGCCAACTAGCCCACCATATGATGTTAATACTGTTGGGAGATGCCAACGATCGTTGGCTTAAAAGCAGTTCAGAGCACTCGTGAAACAAGGGTATAATTACCCTGGTCCGAATGCCCACAGAGCAGAGAATTCACAACTTTCAGCGATGGTGGTACCGCGGTGTGAGAGTTGCGCTCCTTAGCTACGGGGAAGAAACACATTTAAGTGATGACTCCGGCCGCTCTTTCCGCGGGGAGCGAGAGACCAGATCGTGTTCGCAGCTAGCCTCGAACCAGGAGTAGTTCGTTCCGCACGGCCACGGAAGGCGCTGAGGTATGAGGGGACCTCCTCGGCGGCCACGGTGTCGGTGGCGATAGCGTGCTCGCTTTTTTCGAGGTGTGGCGGTCATGGTGGTGGTGTGCGGCCAGTGGCTGGCCTCGTGCTTTGCTTTGGTGCTGTGTCGATCACATATGCCACCACGCATCGTGCACGAAGGTGAGCCTTAACCCGAAGAAGAAGGAAGAGAACACACATTTACGGATTCCGGCGACTTGCTGGCGGCGTGGCAGCGGTGAGGTACAACAAAAGGCGATGAGCGAGGGAATGCGGGACCACCGCTGGGAGAAATAACCGGAGCGGTCGGTTTGGTAGGGACCCGATACATGGGCGCCATCTATCCCCGTGCGAGTGAAGCGCTCGGTGCGCCGAACATAATGTGGTCGCCGCGTCGGACAGAGAGTCATCACCTAAATGTTTCTTCCATCGTGTCTCTCGCCAGCTCCTGCATCATAGGCTTCAGAATAAAGGTGCTTCACAATACCTTCCTGGCGTGAAAAAAATGAAGTAAGGCTCCAGTACTGTTTGTATATAGCAAAACTAGAGTTACTTACGCGTCGCAGACCCAGCCTCGTACTGCTGTTCTACGACGATCACGCAGATGACAGCCATTTTGATAGACATCAGTGCGCCTGCTATAGGTAGCGAAAGTTGCGAATTCGTGTAGGGTCCTACAGCAATAAAGTGGAGATTTGGGCCAGTTGCTTCATTGCAAACGAAAAAAGCGCCGAAAAAACACAGGGACACAGACGAAGGGAAACAGGACAAGGCGCACTCTAAACTGAAGTTTATTGAAAATTCACACGTTATATAGCCACAAAAAACCTTGCTAACCCTATCTGCTCAACCCGCTTTTCATAAATGTGGGGATAGGACCATGACCCTGTGGGAGGTGTGGGTGGTTGTGTGGGTCGCTTATTTAACCCAAACACCCTGTGCACCGTGGACTCCATGGAACTTGTTGGAGATTGTTTGGGTTAAGTAATTAATTAATCAGGTATCCCACACATGCACCTGGAGCACTCCAACTTAATGTGGCCAGCCTGTGGGTCTATGTGGAACATTCCTAATAACGTATAGTGACGCGTATAAATCGACCTCAGAAATTAACATCTAAAAAATAAATATTAAAAAAAATTATCAACAATTTTTTTTTTTGATGGGTTAGCATATATTCAGAATCAATCTTTCCGCGACAATGTACGGTAGCTTGTGGGAAACAGAAAAATAATCTTAGCTTCAAAATGCTTGCATTTTAATATCTTTCAATCGGCTTTAACAGCTGGTCGATTTTTCGTTTCATGACGACATACATATGCCAATCATACTTTCAATGCTTCGAGTCTATATTCATTACTTAATATTTTATTCATTGGTCAGAGTTCAGTCTTCTTTTTGCTGTTTAGTATCTACTGTTCTGATCAGGCTGCCAATCTTGCCTTTCGCATCTTCCTGACTTTATTGTTCTCGCATGTTTTGGATTGTTGTGACCGCTAGCACAATAACAAGTGTGCATGATCAAACGCAATCATTCACAGATGAATGGTGATTTTATCGAACATGTACGTTACAATTATCAGATAAGACAATTTAAGCTTTCACGGTAACGATAGTGATGTCAATCAAGCTCATATGTTGCCAGTATTCATAAATTACTACAAGAGATCGTGAGTTAGTGCAGTACTTGGTTGTCAAGCGGGTAAGGACAGACTGAAATCATAAATACAAATATGCATAAAAGCGAAACGGTATTCAAATGAAGTATCGGTGGCAAAGTGTGTTAACGCGCCACAACTCTGGCCAAGTGGGGAAAAAGCTAGTTTTGCACGACCCGAAGGTTCTGAGCTCTTTCACAACTCCAGACATTAAAAGTATACCTACAACCCTCACTTGCACTCCAATGGGCATCAGTGATCGAGTGTGGTAACGCATCGTAGCTCGGAGCACGTAGAGCGACAGCAGACTGCATATCCTTTCTCTAATTTGTGGGTTCCAAATGCAAAGGCACTCGCAACCGGACAAAGGCCCACTGTCATAGACGTTTGGCAAAGCATGGAGAAATCTCTGCAGAGACGAGAGGAATGCCAAGAACTGACCGTAAAAAAAACGCTGTAGCAACAACGACAGATTCGGCCGTTGTCAGGGTCTGCAAAATAAAACAAATAAGCCATCGGTAGAAGTGGCGTCTATAGCTTGCTTTTACGAGGTAACCGGGTGCGATTGAATCTCACGTCATCTGTGCCACATAACCAAATCAGCATTCATGGTGTCAAAAGTAATAGTTCATAGCGCCCACTTTGTCAGTTCGAGAACGCGCCTAAAATGAAAACACTTTCTCAAACCGCACAGAAGTAATAAACGTAGTAAACAGCATTAGCCCGACACACCTTTGTCGGGTCCCCTTGCCTTTTGACTTTGGAACAGATCAAAACATCTGGCAGTGCTGCAGCACTGCAAATCCAAACCGGGCCCCGCGATCCCGCTTCGAGAGAACAAAATGGCGACCCGTCCTAGAGACAGCTAATCAGAGCTCTTTATTTCAAGCAAATGTGCTAGTGTTTTTTTTTTTTTTTTTTTTTTTAAGTTTGGTGCCGTTTCGGCACGGGCACACGGTGACTGCCGTTGCGGGAACATTTAGTTTGTTCTTAGTTGTTGACTGTAAAGTTGTGTGCCACAGCGATGACGTCATGAAGGCTCTGAATGTGTTGAGTGGAACGTGCTGTGCACCAAGTGTGTTGTCGCGGATGTTGAGTTCGACATAGGATTACGCAAAAAGGTTGGTCGCAGAGAGACACAGGGACGAATCTTGAGTTGTTCTCTGTTTTAGCGATTGAGGTGGCGATCTACCGTGACTACGAGACTCCAGTGCTAAAGGCGCGTCTTCGGTAGATTCTTGAAATGATGTAAGACGAAACTGTATGTCTGGCTGCTAAATAGACGTTTGAAAGTACAGCCTCTGGGCGCCTCAGTCTTGCTGCTAGTGTGGTATAGATTGTCTAGTAGACACCCCCCCCCCCCCCCCATTTTTTTTTTTTTTTTGCTAGGTGATTTATTATGGTGTCAGAAGAGTACCGAGTCAATATTTTGCTACAGCGTCACATGTATTTTTAATAAAGTCAAAAAGCACAACTGCTCGAAACCGAAACCGAAACCGAAACCGGACTGGGGAGGAAGAAGAGATATAGAGGAGGAGAGAGAGTTGGCGGAAGTTACGTGACTGTGCAGCCTTTTTCTCAGAAATCAACATCGTATTTTCAGATTTTTAGAAGCCACAAAAAATGGGTACCATATTTCTTTCCTGTTCTTAACATTGTGTGTGTGCCTTCAACAACTTTGATTAGGTTTGGTGGTTGTGTCTAAACCACAGAAAACGGCTCGTGACCACGGAGGGGAGAGTGAGTGTGACTCAAACCGGCCAGTTCTCAATCGGCGGTTTTCGGGCGGAAAAGAAACGAATTTCGAGTCGCGAATTGTTTTCTGGGTACTGTGGCTGTTATATGAAAAAAAACATTGGTGAGCATAAATACCATGTCAGTGTCCCTTGAAAGAAAACTGTCACCCCCCCCCCCTCCCCCACTTTTTGTTTTTGTTTTGCCAAGCAATTTATTATGGCGTTAGAAGGTAACCCAATCAATATTTTGCTACAGCGTCACGCATATTTTTAATAAGGTAAAAAAAAATTAAAGCCGCTTACAACTCCCTGTAACGCCGAATTAGAGCGCAGCTCTTGAGGAGGAGGAGGGAAGGGCACTGGGGGGGGGTTAAACTAACCAGGGGGGGGGGTCACGTTACCTTGGGGGTCACATGACCCCCAATGCCGATGATGTCATCACTGACGTCACTGATGACGTCATCAGTGACGATGACGATGCGGGTACCGATGACGTCATTAGTGACGTCACTGATGACTTCACCAGTGATGATGACGATGACGATGCGAATGTCGGTGACGTCGTCAGTGACGTCGCTGATGACGTCATCAGTGATGATGACGATGACGATGCGGATGCCGGTGACGACATCAGTGATGATGACGATGACAATGCGGATGTCGGTGACGTCATCAGTGATGATGACGATGACGATGTGGATGCCGGTGACGTCATCAGTGATGATGACGATGACGATGTGGATGCCGGTGACGTCATCAGTGATGATGACGATGACGATGTGGATGCCGGTGACGTCATCAGTGATGATGACGATGACGATGCGGATGCCGGTGACGTCATCAGTGATGATGACGATGACGATGTGGATGCCGGTGACGTCATCAGTGATGATGACGATGACGATGTGGATGCCGGTGACGTCATCAGTGATGATGACGATGACGATGCGGATGCCGGTGACGTCATCAGTGATGACGATGACGATGTGGATGCCGGTGACGTCATCAGTGATGATGACGATGACGATGTGGATGCCGGTGACGTCATCAGTGATGATGACGATGACGATGTGGATGCCGGTGACGTCATCAGTGACGATGACGTCATCGGGGGGTCACGCGACATCGGCGGGGGTCACGTGACCTCGAGGAGGGGGCCACGTGACCTCAGGGGAGTCACGTGACTTCGGGGGGTCACGTGACCCCCCACGAGGTCACGTGACCTTGGTGGTGGGCTCGCGCGGTGCATTATGGGACATTTCCCATGATGCACCGCGCGGTTACGCCGACGCCGACGGCGACGGCGACGGCGACGCCGACGGCGACGCCGCTCAAGCCGGAAACGGGCCCCTAAGGGCTCATTCACACTGGAACCACGGAGAAGAAAGTGCGAGCGACTCAAACTGGCCAGTTCTCGATCGGCGGTTTTCGGGCGAAAAGAACGCGAATTGCGAGCCGCAAAATGTGATCCGAGTTGTTGGGCTCCCATTTATCATGTACAAATTGAAACCTTGGCGAGAATAAATACCCTGCCAGTGTTCCTTTAAGCATTGATAAGGCGTACCCCTGCCCTCAGCAGTGCTTGTCTATCAGACGATCTACCCACACCAGAAGCAGGATGGCGACCCCCAGAGCTCGTACTTGCAAACGTCTCAATATTTTTTTTTAAAAATCTCTACGAATAGGGTAGTTCGGGAAAAAAGAAATACTTTTAGGGAACAAACTGCCAGCCACGGTGAACGTCAGGGACTGAAAAAAAAAAACGAATTAGCAAAATAATTACATACAATTTACTAATTAAGTTTTAATTACTGAAAATAAAGGTATGGTTCCAGTCAGAAATTTGCTGAGCGTCATTGAAAACCTCTAAATCAGTAAATTTTAAAGGACTCGCAGCATGTAGACAGCGCGGCGGAGCGCTAGCACCGCCGCACTGTCCACATACTGGGAGTCCTTTAAAACGCGAAAAGGGGGACGATAAGAAAATCATGCGTGCTTTCACATCGCCAGTCTTCCGCCTGCTGCACGAGTGAAGAGGACTTTAATGCACCCCCCTGCTTTTCACGTACTTTGTCCTAAAATTGACTGTTTAGGGGTTTTTGATTACTCTCAGCGAGTATCTACTTGGAACCCTATGTTTATTTTCATCAATTAATTAGTTCAATAGCAAATTTTAGGCAATTACTTTGCTAATTAACGTGTTTTTTTTGCAATCCCTGATATCTGCCGTGGCTGGCAGTTTTCTTGTTTTTTTTTTTCCTCCACCACCATGTCGAGACCGGTTATAACGAAGTCGGTTATAACGAAACAGCGGCTACAGCGTAGCGATCACGATTTCCCATTCCCTTTTGCACTTCGTTATAAACGAAGTCGGCTATAACGAAATAGCGGATATAACGAAGAGATTTCCAATTCCCGTCGACTTCGTTATAGCTGGTCTCGACAGCATATCTGTAAAGATTTTTGAAGGAGTTCGCAAAAACACCCGGCAGAATTAACCTGTGTGACTATTATTTCAACGAAGGCCTTGACTGTTTATGAGCACAAAAAATGTAAACAACTGAAATTAATTGCTCGGGTCACGTAGGTGCGTACCGGTCGAAGAGCCCGACTACCGGAGCCAGGGGTCCAGCAAACCTCCCTACTCGTACGCCACGCTCATCTGCATGGCCATGAAGGCCAACAAGAACAAGATGACACTCAGCGCTATCTACAAGTGGATACGGGACAACTTCCTCTACTACCGGAACGCGGATCCGAGCTGGCAGGTGAGAAGCTCTATAAGAACCATGTTGCACAGTGACAGCAGTGTAATAGACCCTTTTCTAAAGTTCATCGAGCAACATTGGCGGTCGCCGTTGCTAGGTGGCGCAAGCTACCGCCCGTTACAAAGGGCATAGCCAAATATCATCCATCCATCCATTCATCCTGGACAAGAAGCGCGTGATTGGTTCCGAGTCCTGCCGAACGCTGACGTAGCGCTCGTTTTCAATACGAGCTGAGCCGAGTTTACGCCGGATGTTGACGGAGCCCTTGTGTCCAATACATGCTCAGAGTATGTGATCAAGCTATGGCGGACAGGTGTTGGCGCTGACTTTTGAAAATGGTCTATTGTAGCAAAATGCGTTTATATTTATGTTTTCGATTTAAATGGTGTCAGTGTCACTACATCTGACGAGCAACATGTCCATTAAGGAGCCTGCAACATAAAACGTGACTACTGGATCGCCAGCATACGGCTGTAATGAAACCAGTGCGCATATGTCTTGTATGACCTCTGAGGAGGCACATATGTGTCAGGAGTCGTCGTCTGCTATCGGAGATGAGGAATTCACAGGAAAAGAGAGTTTTGGTCATATTGGGCATGATTTTGATGATGATATACACCAACCAACGTTACTAAAACAGTCAGTGGGGAAACTCGCCGTCGAAACCTGGGCTGCTGGCGTCCACCGAGACCGAGCTAAATGCGACAAGAGCGCCACTCTTTATCGTTTGTCTGTACTGTGGTCACCTTGAGCTTTTTGAAAGCCTGTTTTTGCGTAAAAACAAACGGAAAAAGACTCTTTTTGTATGACATTTATTGGAGTTTAGTACAAAAAGAGGGGCGCGTTATGTTTTTAAAATCTTTAGTTTGCAGGGTTTTGCGGCACAATTAATATTGTTTTTATACAACCATGCCTCAGCGGTCCTTTCAGGTAGCGAGTCCCGACCTAGGTGCATTTTAACTTCCGTATGTCGACGCGGAAGTTAAAAGCGCGTCCGCCGGGGAGACGGGGTGGCATTTCTGTAACCTCTTCCGCTGTATCTGTTCTTAAAGCCAAAATAGAAGTCACGTGCAGTTCCTCGAGTGGCCGCTGCGGGAGAAATGGTGGCGTTGTGTCCGTCATTAGCTCGGTGCTCGGAGACAGACCAGAGCCACTTTTTCAAAGCTGTCTCTATGGGAGTTTCCCAACTGAGTGTTTTAGTAACGTTGACACCAACTATTTGTGTTCAACCAAGCGCGTTTGGACGTAGAAGTTGTAGGTCCTGCGGACACGCGAGAAACTGATTTTTGAGACGGGGTGGAGCGTCTGTTCATTGCCGTTTCAGAGACCCGAGACGGCGAACAAGTTTCTGAAAAAGCCGTGCCGACATTGAGCCATAAGCCGGAATTGGATATATTTCGCTTAATCGATAAATTAAGGTGGTGGTCAATTTGATTATATTAAAACGCTTTCGTGTGGAATTCGTAATGATCCCATGGTGAACAGAGAAACAAATCTATCAGGATTTACCGGGTCAAACTTTTCAACCAAAGTACAAAAAAAAAAAAAAAACATGACGGGGAACGTTTAGACAGTAAAATGTCGGCGGCTTACCTTTGAAGTATTGCGACATTGATTCAATCTATAAATGAGAAATTTAGCCAATGCGCTTTTTTGTTTAAGCTAGCATGACAATAATTTTAAGATTTCGATTATTGAAACTAATTTGGACGCTTTGAGCTTGGTGCAATATAAGGCAGCTTGAAATTTTGTCATCACATATGTGATTCCTCTCCTCTCCACCTTTTACTTTTTATGGGTCTTTTTTTTTCCTTTTTATATTTTGTAAAGTCATGAAGAAATTGGTTTCATCACTTGCCTTTATACTTTCCTCTTATTTCTCTCTTTTTATCTCGCTTTAAAGAAACGCAATTATCACACTTTTTGATGTCGTTTCCCTGACATGCAGAACTCTATCCGCCACAACCTATCCCTCAACAAGTGCTTCATCAAGGTCCCCCGCACCAAGGACGAGCCGGGCAAGGGCGGCTTCTGGCGCCTGGACCCGGTCTACGCTGACTCCCTCGTCGACGGTGTCTTCAAGAAAAGACGTCCCGCCCAGCGACACCCGGGAGGCCCCGGCACCAACAACGGCCCCACCAGGCGAAGGAATCGGGACCGCACGTCGTCTTCCAAGCGAGCCCTGACCCTCCCCATCGAAACCAGGGGTCCTGCGGTCATTGTCGAGCGAGTGGATCCAGCCGCGGTCGTGGTCATGGACTCCGCGAGTGCCACGGTGCCCCTGGACGACGTCTGTGGCGACCTGGGCGACACCCTCAAGAGCGACCTCTCCTGGATCCTGAACGAGGGCGACCTCGACCTCGATCAGCAATTGGACCGCTTTAGGGCGTCCGAAGACACCGCGGCGGCGCTGCAGCTGGAAGAAGACCTGTTCGGGAGTGGCGGGGTTGTGGACGCTACGGCGGCCGTAACGTCTGTCAACGGCGTGCCTGGTAGCGCGGACTGGTGGACCTGCTTCGGCCCTAGCGCAGAGACAACGCTGTGTTTACCGGTGCAAGGTACCTCCGGAACGGCAGTGCAGACTTTTGGCTTGCTCTACGGCACCGGTACAGACCCGGAGAGTCCAGACAACGGGGTCGTGGGTCCTGGAGGAATGGTCTTTGTGGATCCGACGTCTTCTGCGACGGCCACGTCGATAGCGCAACAGCAGCAACCTTGGGCGGATTGTAAGGCTGCCCTCGAGGCGGCCGCCTTGGAGCTTGAGACGTACGCCGAAATGGACGCCGTATCGACTTACTAGTTGAAGGACGGTAACGATGACCTTCTGAGCACGGCGCAAAATTGTGCCCGTGGTACGGACCGTGCCGCCTTGATTAGCCAAGTTACACTAACGAAACTTCTGCGTGGCGACAAACGATGGAACCGGTATCCATCATTTATCATAAATTCAGCCTTTTGAGCACGTTTTGAACGTTAGGAAATGAATGGGTATTCGACGTCAGAAGCAAACACTTGGTAAGCTGCGCGGATGTTTTTTTCGGTATTCACGGGACCAACTTTGACTTTAAAACTGACGTGCTTGAAACGCCTCTCAAGCACATCAGGAGGATCCGTCCAAAGAACACTACTTGCATAGCCCTCGCTTGCAGAGTTGAGAACGTGGGCGATATGCAAGTCGTTGTGGACGTTCTGTATATCAAAAACCGTCCATGTCTTCGATAATCGTAACTGGAACAAATGTAATAGTAGCTCTGTATGATGCTCCGTCCAGATAATGATTCAGATCGGCGGAGGCCGGTAGCCACTTTTTCGCTCAAGGAGTTGTGTTATGTTCGTGACAATGTGTAAGGGACCCTAGTCATAAAATTAGAAATCCTGAGACTATTCTCTATGTGTCTCGCTATGTTCTCTGCCTCATTTGAGACGTCTGCGACACCAATACGTTGGTGCGGATGAGTTATTCACATCTGAAGGAATTTATTAGGACAGCTTGCGACATCTTTTGTCTCTTCCCTAGGCCGTCATGATACACAACAGAGTTGCGCTTAGCTGTCGATTTCTGTATCTGCTCACTCAGACGCCTTGTCGGCGTGTAGAAGTCAGGCAGACTGAAATCATAATGTACGCTATACAAGTCTAAACTAACCATGTTGTGACTTGTCGAGATATTTCCAAGGCTGGGAGGGATTTCTTGATGACATACTCTCCGAAGATATGCCGAATGACACCCGCTTTCCGTCACCTCCGGCATGAAACGCAGTAAGTGCTCCGCTTGAGATTAATGCGCGTCTCTTGTAGTTTTTGAGGCCATTAGAAATCGTATTTCGTTGTCAGTGTCGGCTATCTGCCTTCGTCGAGGACGCTGGAGTCGACGCCATCAATGACATCTGCTGCATTTAAGAAATACCTCTGGCTCATCGCAGTTTTAGTCTGACTTTTTTCCGCCGGTCGGTCAGCCGCCGCCATCGTCTACCAGTGACGTAAGCCAAACAAGTGTTTATCGCGAATGACGTCATAGTTTCTGTGGTGGGTGGGATGTACATAGAAAAAGTTACATCGACTGCGAGCGGTGCGCCATACACTAAGCGTGGAGTTGTGACCCGTCGTATAAAAAACGACAGCAACAAGAAAACAACAAACTGGGTAATGCGCAAAAAACAAATCTACAAGGTTCAGAAACCGGTTTTATTTATTTTTTGTTGTTGTTTCTTTACCCGTAGAAGAAAAAAAAAAACTTTTTTAGCCTTGAGAAGACAGTTATTACGTTGCGAGTACAGTTCTCAAAAGCCGGTGACGCCATTTTACCTATATAGACCCTTTTCAAAAGTACGCGCCATCTATACTAGAGCTTCTGTGTCGGTCATCCGAGTTCACCAGAGTTCGATCACGTACACTGAGCATGTATTGGACACGAGGGTGACGTCAGCGCTCGGAGAGGGCTCGGATCCAATCACACGTCTCGCGCCCGAGAAATGGCGACCGCCAATGTTGCCTGACGGGGTTTTGAAAAGGGTCTGTTGCGCTCTTGTAGTACTCCTCCTTACAGTGTATCCAAGGAGTGTCCTGAAATTCGCATCGACATGTTCACAGCTACGACTAAGATGGGGCCAACTAAACATGGCGCTGTGTGAAGGGGATGCACACCTTCTACACGAGTTACGAAATCAGCTATACGGCTCTAAGGATGTGACGTCTGTTCCCATACTGACGTGCTGTCGCGGGGCTGTCCTGGAACTAGTGGTCTGCTACAGATGAATGTACAAAAACTAAGATCCACCTTGTAGGGCATTTACCCCGGTTTGCATATACTAATGCACGTGTAAGTGTGTATACACGCCTAGATTCTCGTTAGAATATGGGATTACCCCACTATACAGGTTACGGCCGTTTTCCACTATAATACAGGCTTGCTCGTGCAATACTTTCCTTACGTGTTGGGAGTTGCTCTGAAGAGTGACAGGTCTCAGGACAAACCACGGAATGTATCTACATAGTATTCGATGGAAAAATATAGGTTAGTCGCAAGACGTCTTTTCTATTTATTTATTACGGGACATTCTTTATTGTTTATCTGTTTTATTTGCCAGTATTTTGATTTTTTCTAGAGACAACAAAAATTTTGTTAATGAGTTAATCAGCTATTTTTTAAAGTTCTGGAAAACAAAAACATCTGTCTAAAGATAGGACTACAGTTGTGGTGAAACTCTAGCCGTCACTATGGTCTAATGGTTAAGTTTATTAATTAGACGATAAAAAAAATTTTATTAATTGACGTTGCAAATTTCACAGCTGATTCTAGTCGTGTGTCAAACTTCACATGGCTATCTTGGTAATCTCAGAGATAACTGGGCGCATTTACGCGTGTCTTCAGTGTCCCATAGCTCTTCGCACGCGTGGTAAATTAATGTCGTTTGCGCGCCTAGCACCGTGTGAATCGCACGTGTTGACTAAGCAATTGAAACGTGTGTACATACCTAAGCGGCCATTTTGTCGCCATAACGAGCTGCTTGTTTCTGCGGTGGTAGTCAAAACTCTACTGCACGAGACACTCTTTACGTGCGATTAAACGTCTAAAGGTCGCAGGCTACTTTAGACGACGATGCGCATAAGACGCAATATGTGGTGAGATGAACATGAATTATAGTCTCACAGTATGCCCGGGTGTCTGGTAAGAAAGATTAAGAAAAACCAACTTATCCGAGTTGGAAATTCAGCGAAAAAACCTATATTCCTTTGGGCTCGCCACCCCTGGCATCCGAGAGATGGCGCGAGCAGTCCTCGAGATGAAAAAAAAAAAAGAAAAGAAAAAGACTTCTCCCATTGTTGTTTACATTAGCAGAGTGAACGCTGGAGAGGAGGTCTCCTCCTCTCCAGCGTTGCCTCTGCTAAAGCAGAAAGATATTTCAGAGTGTTTCCAACTGCTAGGTGGGGGTCACGTGGTTTCTGGGCCGCGTTCGCAGATGAGCTATGAGGTGGTGACGAAAGCGTTAATCGTCTGCAAGCACCTCCGCCTTTCCAATCGCTTTCCTCCTCGCCCCGCGCAAAAACTCAGCGCATGCGCACTTGCGATCAATCCGCCCAGGAGGCGTCCGTGATTGAATTGCAAAAACGCTCCCCATGGTTCCAGTTGCTTCCTCTCTCAAGTTTAGGCTCTCTAAGTTGAAAGTTACTATTTCCTTTGCGAGTTCTTCATACTTTCCGGAGGACAAAGATGGCAGCACAAAGAAGGCAACTATGGCCCCATTTTATCCGCCATCTTGAAAAATATCTCATCCAGCGGTCGCAGCAGGACTAGTCGCAAGCGGCGTTGTAAGCTCGCACGCAAAATAAGGAATACTTGATGCTTTCTCCGGGATTACTAACGCATGTTAGGCACGGTTTACATAATTTAGGTAGTACGGCTTCGGAGTCACGCGCGTTTTTTTATCGCCTGTACACTCTCCTTCCTCGGATCCCGTTTAAATTTGGTCTTTAGGTAACGAGGATCTGCGAGCTTATATAGTGATAATAAGTCTGCAATGTTCGAACGCATGCAACTAGCTGATTCGCAAAAATCAGCGCTTGCTCCGCTTGCCATCATGTCGGCCCCGCCGAGAGTTAAAAAACCCGTCGTGACCCCCTCATAGTGGTTCGCATAAAATCCACCAGGCGGCGACCACGTCACTGTGAAGTCGTCACAGAGGTTGTAATTTTTAAGAATATGTCGTTAAAAAGCTTTACCTGTTGAAATTAAAAGCTTCGACTAGATGGCGCAACCCGCCGCCCGGTTAAAAGGGTTTAGCCGTATCCATATCCATTCGTCCATCAAGTGGGAATAGGGCAGCTGCTTGCATTAACCCTAAACCGCCAGCAAATGTATGCTGACAGCAACATACAAGGCTCGGCTCTTTCGGGGAATTAAGATCCTACACTGTATGACGTGTATCGTGCGATTTGTCGAAATCCTAACGATCTACTTTGACTATATCATCTTCCATCGTCCAGAAGTGCCAAAAAAAGAACGCACGCTGCGCCTCAGTTATGAGAACGTTACCGTTCTTTCACGTGCTTGTGGGTCAATTGAAAGATGTTAGCCTTATTTTCGGCTGTTCACCTCTGTATCTTGAACACGACGGTATATGCCCGAGCTGGTCTGAATACCCTATTAATCAAATATAGACGGGGATGACTAAACTGCGCCGGTACTACACAGAAAACTTGGACATCAACCTCAGAAACTTGTCCGCTCATCTTTTTTTAAAAATTGGGCCCTTCTCCAGAGCATCACCTTGATATTCGGGAACCTTACGTTCCTCGATGTTTTTGTAGCATAGAAAAGAGGAATTTAAAGCGCACTAAACACGATTTGAAGTAGTATTTATTTCAAATACGCATATTACGCGATTACGTGACAATTTCAGAAAGAGACTTTCACAGATATGTTGCATTCTAAACAGCCTTTTCCTGTTTTTTTCGAGCAAATTGCTAACAACCCTATATGAGCTTCTGTTCAATACCGGTGTCGAAGTGTTTTGTCATCGACAGTTTTATTTATTTATATTTATTTATTTATTTATTTATTTATTTACTCGCTTATTTATTATCTTTTTTTTTGCGAAACAATGTTCTACCAGGTATTTTAGGGTTAACTTGCTTTTGGAGTTTGCTTAAGAATATCTGCTTAGCTGAACATTGTTAGAACATTCCATGAAGAATCATATTTTTGATGAATTTTGAAGTTGCCTTCACTGTTTTGTTGGTAGAAATGTTTTCGTTTCACGTTAAGAACAGGATCAAAGGGGTCTTATTTCTTCTAGATCTAAGCTGTTTCTTTTTTTTTTCCATATCTTAATTATGGTTCTTTAAGCGTACAAGCGTGCGAAGTTCTGATGATGATGTTACGCTGCATAACGACTGGGAGAGTTGCAGCTGGGGAACTCGCCTAGGACAGGTTTCATGAATAAACAAACAAAATACGAAAGCATCGTGGTTGCGTTATGGCGAGGTATCACCACCACAGGTGCAAGATGGGCACTGCTCTTAACGTTTTGGAAACGGCTATCGTTATACTTATTATAATGAGACCTCATTCCCATTGAGAGGATTACATGTGCTACATGATTAGTTGTTTGTGTAAACATGATGGTGAAACGATCACTTGGTTATATTATACGATCTTGGCGTTCAGTTGCGTACCAACTTGTTTTTGTAAAATAGTTTGTTGTTGGGCGAGTTGGTGAACGTTTGGATAAATGGTTTTGCGCAAAAATGCCGGACACAAGAGAGAGAAAAAAGATAGAAAAAAGAAAAAGAAAGAGAAACAAACACGAGCGCATTCTCTTGTGTCCGTCTTTTTTGCGCAAAACCATGTATCCAACTTGTTTTCGAGTGGGGGGGGGGGGAACAGACCAGACCCCCCCCCCCCCCCCCCCCCCCCCCAGGGCCGGGGACAGTGCCCTTGGTATCCCTCGGGCGTTGCCGGCCAGTGTTTACCCTGCCCAGTGGCGGCTGTTTGAGGGGGGGGGGGGGGGGGGGGGGGGGGGGGGGGGGGCAAAACACATTCCTTCCCCCCCCCCCCCCCCCCCACTCTGAGGACCGGAGGGGCAAGCGTTGCCCCCCCCCCCCCTTCTCCAGTTTGGTACGCCCATGTTAGCGTTCTTAGCATGAAAATGCATACCATTCGAATTGCCCACGATGACAACTCAAGAATTGCTTGAACAAATTGGTTTGCATAGGTAAACGAGTCGCACGAACCTATTCACAGAACAAAACTCAGGAAGTCAGGAAGTCACTTGGACTATCCTTGGTTGGAGATTGTAAAGAATTCTATAAAACTCCTAAATTACAACAAGTTTTTTTTCTTCTGCTTATACATGTATTTTCTGCACAAATGTATGCATAGAATTATGCTACCTTTGATCGCGTGTGATGTTCTGACTTTTTGTACACTGTGAAAAATGTTTACACCCTTCTGGAAATGTAACATGACTTGTTCCCTGGTGTTTCGCTTTACAAACGATTAGGAGAGTTCATTAAAGAATGTGCTTGCAAAGACTCCAACACTGCTCAAGAATAAATATCAAGAAAAACCACACACGACACACGAAGGGTGCCGTGTGTGCCTTTTCTTGACTTTTGAGCACAGTTGGATTTCCATCATATGTTTGCAAACCCACTGACCTAATTCTCGACCTTGTTATAGAGTACAGGGTGCTTAGTTTTGTGGGTGGGGATTTGAAGAAAAAAAAATGATTACTTTAATTGCTGATCGCCGGTTATTTTATGGCCTTGTTTGTTTTGTTTTTAACCGGCACACCTAATTAACTATTACAAAGTGAGTTCCAGTATTTTTCAGGATATTATTTTTTTTAGAAACAAGCAGGGGAGAACTCCGTTGACAAAAAACACAAATAGATTCATATTATTTAAATAAATTGTAATCAACAAGAACCGTGCCACAAAACGTTTCAGAGATTGTTTGAACTATTAATGTTCTTTGTGCGGCTACAAGATCCGCTTGCAAATTGTAGGAATGGCCTCCACTCATGCTGAGTTTTCAAGTGCCAGCCAAATCTGTGGCTGAAACAACTTGGTACATATCGCACTCCTGGACGCTCGCAAGTAGTTGACAACCCCTTTGGTCGTCTGACTGCGTCTGGCGTCGATAGACAAACATGCAGATGGACGTCCAAACGAGTTGTCCTATAGCGGGTGCGGATGGACAACAAAAGGCTGGTACACTCAGTTGGGAATGCTTACCATCGAGTGTCGTAAAGCCTCTAAGGACCTCTTGCGACGATATAACGCATGGGCGCGATCTATCGGGAAGCAGTGGAATACTAAAAGATGTATATTTCTTCATTCTTTTTTTTTTGCGTCTTTTTTTTTTTTTTTTTTTTTTTGGGGGGGGGGTTTTAAAAGCTTTTACATTTCCGTATATTTCTTCTTTTTTTCACATCACTCTTTGATTACTGTCGAGACCGGTTATAACGAAGTCACCTGAAATCGGAAGAACACTTCGCTATATCCGCTATTTCGTTATAACCGACTTCGGTTATAACCATGTGCAAAAGGCAATGAGGAAACGGGATCGCTTCGCTGTGGCCGCTATTTCGTTATAACCGACTTCGTTATAACCGGTCTCGACAGCATTGATAATGCAATTAAATGCAAAGGTGCATCAAAAACTTCTGAAACTTACAAACGACCCTTTTCTCATCAACAGTACGCACATTTGACCCCGCAAATACCGCAAAACCTTAGCTCTAGTGAAATGCAGTTCCAGGGTCACTTCACAGACGGCGCCAGCATCCCGGCGTGTTCTCTTGTCGTACAGGTCACGAGAACTCGGTCGTAAGCAAACGCAACCGTGTGAACGTTGTGCAACCAAAGAACCCATACATCTGTTCCTGGTGTACGCCCAGATCTGTCCCTGAAAGTCACTTGCATTCCAAAGATGGTGTAAACTATTTTACAGTGCGACACGCCCGACCAACGTGTATATACTTCCCAAACGGCGTCCTGCAAGAAAACTGCTCGTGTGAATATCGTAGACTTGTCCTGGTTTCATAGAAGACCCTCTGTATAATGATATATTATACTGTCGTCCTATACCAAATATGCCAGCATTTGAACCCAAACTTCTTCCAGACCCTTTCTCGTCATTCATAAGCGTCTTTTAAAGAGAGAGAGAGAGAAAGAGAGAAAGAAAATACAAACTGATATATATATATATATACTTGCTCGTCCCATTGCGCATATAGTATGCGACAAGTCCGATCGTCTCAATAAAGTCTCGGACTCGCAATTCCTGTCTCGTTTGTCCTTCCATCCCTTTCAAAAACAAAAACAAAAAAACACAAAAAAACAGGGGTTAGTGGTTTTTGTCAGAAGACAAATTCGTCATATTTCTGCCCTAGCCCCTCTGACTTGTCTGAAATAAACATAGACCTAAACAATGTTTACAAACAAATCCGCGTTTTCCCGTTTGGCCACTGCGCGCGGGCAGAAACCACATTCGCGTGAGATGAAGTGTTTGCGCATGCGCAGCGCCGACAGGAGCGCCACCGCAGCAGTGTGACGTCAGAGCCGCCTGTTTGTGTATGCGAACCGCAAGTTCGTCTGCTTCTGGAGCAGGGAGTTGCAGTGACGTCAGAAGGATGCCGAGTTCTGATTGGCTCTGATGAAGGGATAGTGGGTAGACATCAATGCTAGCTGCCCTGAGGTCAACCCACTAACCTTCCAAACCGAACCAATCAGAGCTCGGCGTTTTGACGTCACCGCAACCCCTGCTCAATAAGCAGACGAACTTGCATACAATATACCAAAATGACTAGAATAAGAATTATGAAATGTTGCATTCGTAACGATGCTGCGTACGGTGTATCGGACCTCCGAAGCTGCATCTAAGACCGGAAGGAAATTGGGATTGGGTTGTTTTCCGTACGTCACCGAGAACATCGAGTTCCCTAACGTTCGCGAAGGAGAAAAAATACGGTTGCTTGTATTGGAAACTTTTGATACCGGTAAGGGGGTTCATCTTCCAATATATATTCTTCAATCAATATTTACTCGTCAGGTTTCTGCCATTCATCTGGTGGCTTACAAGAATCCTAAAACAAAACTATAAAACCCACAAAAAAAGCCTTTTTTTTTTTGGGGGGGGGGGGGGGGTGGGGGGGCGCTCGCAAGCATAGTGTAAGTGCTGAAGCCCCGTGAAAGTGTGACGCTAATAGTGGTAATAAAATAGGAACGTTTGAGAACATTATGTTACCTGGACTAAAAGATAAAACAGGTAAAAACATGTATTTAAGAGGTGAGATCCACCAAAGTCTAATAGTCGTCAAATCAAGAAATGACATTGAGGGCGCCTGCAACACGTACTTACACAAATGAAAAAAAGAAAGTGCAGCAAGGAAGAGTACATTGTTCTTGCTGACAAGATTTGTTTTTAAGTGAAAGAAATGTTTAAAAACGCTTACAATGGCTTATCTTATTTTTACCAATATCCATTACGCTGAGATAAACGTCTTGTGGGAAAAAAATTATTATCTTCCTGTTTAATATTTTAATTTAAATGTTTTTTTTTTTCTAGCCTGCACGCAGAGTCACAGCTGTGACGGTAGGGGCAGTTCTGAAGAGGAGGCACCCCCCCCCCCCCCCTTTCCCGAACGTCCTCGCCCATTTTTCTTTTCTTTTTTTTTTAAGTATTGCGAGGGCTATTTTGTTTACTGGAAGTATCCAGTCAACTTCAACGATGTATACTAGCCACACCTCACGGGTTATTTCGAAGTTCGGCCATCTCTCTTCAGATGAGAACCTTGGCCGTCACTTTGATGTTTTTGTAGTTTAGGCGGCACCATGTGGACACGGCGGCGGTGGTCGGCATGATCTCCTAGGCGCCATCCGCCGCGACTTCCCGCCTAGATTATCGTTCCCCCCCTCCCCTGAAACCCATATCTGGAATTCGCCGACCCCCCCCCCCCCCCCTCCCTCCCTCTAAAACGAATGTCTGGGGCCACGGGCCGGACTGGGGCCAGGTCGTAGCAGAAAGGGTAATATAGAGAAAAAAATGCCCTCCCTTTCTCACCCACATATCGTCTGCTCCGCCGAGTGGGCTGTACCTAGAATCCGGCTGGCGTACAAACTCTGTTTAAAATCGCGTCATCTTGGAAATTTCAAGCGCAGATGCGCAGATTTTAGTATGCCAGTCATCGTATAATACTATGCTAGATAAAAAGATTAACAGGGTTTAATTGCGCTGTTACCTGCGTGCATGCAAATTAAAAAAAAAAAATAGGGAAAACTGTGTCAGATTTCCCGGTATATCCGGTGAAAAGTAAATCCGGTTGCTGTACCTTTTTTACTATACAAAGTTCGTACTGGTGTAGGCCTTTAGTGAACATGAGTGGAAGTCTGAAATTATAAATAAAAACGTGCTCTTGCCGCAATACACGCAGGGGTTGAGGGTAGTACTGCCGGCTGACTCAACTGCTCTTTAAGTAACAGAAAAAAGATATGCTAATTGATTATTTACCGAAATAGAACAACAGAGAGCTATAGGCTGATTTTGGAGTAGCCATAACTATTCTAAGAACGCGAACCGCTTCACAACGGCAGCGACGAACGGGAGTTCGATGTTCCGTACAGCCCGCCGGTACAGCCCAAAGATGGAGAATGGCAACCTCCCGGTTTGTCGTCTGCTAGCCCTGCTAGCGGAGTCGGGCGCGTGCCCTCTCTCTCGTTTTACACCGCCGAACCCGCTGAATTTTTCGGATGTATGGAGAGGGCGCTGCTGTCGAACAAAATGGTGCCGCCCAGAGAGCGCTAAATGGAATGGTCTGGCCAAAGCAGCCTTTACATTTTTTTTTATTTATTTATTTAGCAGCACTGTTTTGGGGGGAGACTGAAATGCTCAAAGCATGTATGCGCGTTTGTTATATCTATTTGTACGGTTCAGTCTGTGTGCACCGAATGCTCTTCCAAAGCGCCAACGGCACGGCGTTCGTGTTCGTCGTCGTCGGCGCCACCGTCGCTTCCCCCAATAACACGCACACAGCAGCAATGCGCACCTTCGCAAGTGTAGACGATCTGTACGTGCGAGTACGCGCATCCACAATATGGCCATGGGTGACTGGTTCCCCTCACGGATGCTTCTCCTAAACAATTTCTCGCAGACCCCCGCGAAGAAAAAAACGGCGGTATTTTTTTACATATCTATTTGTTTACGTTGTACACAGAGGGAGTGGGCAATTTAGAACTTTAACCGTCTTGTGTTCGAACCAGTCGTAAGGTTCCCCTTCTTTTTCCACACTGGCACATGGTTTTATGTGCTGTTGCTCGCCATTTTTATTTTTCCGTCCTTTTCGATACAAGAATTTGGACGTGCAAAAAAAAAAAAAAAAAGTAGTGGTGTTTTTTTTTTTTTTTTTTACGAGTTGTTTACATTTGCAGATTGGTCCACCTAATAATAACACACACACAAAAAAAGGTTAGCGCTTTCTGCCTTGATTATCTTGCACAGTAGTGAACGTGTGTAGCAGTGGCAAGCGAGCTGCCATGCCTCGGAATTTGTAATAAAGCGGGCCTCAGCGGGCACGTGAAAATTAGCGTCGGGCCGGGCCGGCTGTCGGAAATGGATAGCGGGCCGGGGCCGGGCCCTGCCCAAGAGACAGCGGTCCGTGCTGGGCCGGGCTTCTAAATATCGGCGAACTTGGCGAAATGTGGAGTCTACAGCCCCCGCGACCCAATAGGATCGTTGGAGTGAGGCACGTGATCCTACGTCACGGGAGCGTGTGTCACTGCGCCAAGGAACCGGCTGTCGTCTGATGGCCAAGAGTCGTCTGCTGCGAAATCAACAACCTTCGGATTAGCGTCCACCGTACCGCCGCAACATTTTGCCGTCCGCTAGAGTAGCGAGCTCTTCGGGAAAAGTTCATGAGATCGTTATACACTCAATTTACCTGCTAATCTGTGGCGAGTGCTAACGCCCGAGCGATGTTTTGAGCGGAAGCGGAAGATTACGCGGCTGCGATCCGCAACAACCACGGCGGTACAAGAAAAAAGAAAGAAAACGGAAGCGAATGCGTTGTGACTTTTTTTATATAAGTATAAATGAAATTCATAAATTCGTTAATATTTATTCTTTATCGTGCTTATGTTCTCGACAGAGATGTAATCGCGCGTCCGCAACAAAAAGAACTACTTTTTGTAGCGGACGGCGCTGTTGCTGTGGCGGTAACGAGCCCTCCGTGGCCTCGACCATGGAGTGTTATCACGTGACTTGATCCGACGCTCTCCACAGTTTGCCAAGTTATCGGCGTGCCTAGATTTCAGAGTGTTTCCAACCCCCTCCCCCTTCCCATCCCCCCCCCCCCCCCCCCCCCCCCCCCACCTTCCCGTCACTCAGCCCGCTTTCTTTCTCGCAATGCAAAAAAAAGAAAAAAAAAAAAAACGCATGCGCACTCCGACTGAGTGTGCCCTGGACTCAAGGAGGTTTGCCTGGACTCAAAGCGTCCATTAACGCTCTCCGTTATTTGAGCTCTCTTAAATCAAGGAGCCCAAAACTTCTCACGACGAAACAATCGTGAGGGTGCAGGCGAGCTGGTGAATATTAACCATGTTGAATTAACCTGAGACTGGAGTAGAGAAGAAACATCAAAACGTAGAAGGGACAGAAAATAGACAGGACGACGTC